>NW_028237192.1:0-38410 GCF_017979445.1 Akebia trifoliata | reverse complement strand
CTTTGAAATCTCTCTATTATTGATTATTTGATAATTTTCTTGAATTTTATTTCATCATTGATTTGATTGGATAGTTGGAATTAATTAGATTGAAAATATTTAATCGGGTCAAATTGATTGGTTTAAGATTTTAATATGGATCATACATTAAATTGATCGATAGTGAGATTAGTTAAAATTAAATTTAATTGGTTGCCATGATTGATGATCAATTTAATTATTGATTTTTTATATTGGTTTGTTTGATTATAAATTAAAATTGATGGATTCAATTAGTTAACTTAATCTGCAATTGGTTGATAAATTTGTTGATTAGTATCAAGATTATATAATTTTAAAATTTCTTCAATTTATGAATAATGAGTCATATCAATTACTATTGACACATCACTTTTATTTAATTTAACCTCTCAAATTGGGTGTAATAAGTAAATTTAAAAATTTTATCGGCAAAGATTCAACATTCGATTTTATGATTAAAATTAAAATTTTAATTTTATCGTCTCATCATGATTGATTAGTATCATTTCATGCAATGTAAATCATCATTTTATGTGATCGATTGGTGTCATTCCACAAAGTGAAAATCATCATTTTATGTAAAACATCTCGTCATTTTATATAAAAATTTTATTTTTCTTAAGTGGAAATTTATAGATTTTTTCGATGTGCGTGAATGTTGTCGAAAGTTTATTTTCAATCTTATTTTCCTAAGAATCAAGGTTTCTAAGTAAAAGTCGAATATCAAGAGGTATTTTGATCATTTTTGTAATTTTTCTTAAACTTCTCTGTTTTAATTTATTTTAATCTTCTTAGACTCGAAATCACATTCTAAGCATAACATTGGTATTTTCAAGACATTTTAGAGGTGTGATATAGAAGTTTAGACAGGAATGAAGAAAATGATTCACACACTTTTCTTTTAGAATAGGACGTGTAAATACAGATTGGAGAAACTTAAATTACTCCTAAACTTATGCTAACGTATAACAAGATATATGAAAATATAGGAAAGTATGAGCTACACAGATTTCCTAAATCAGCTAATAGTATGAGCTGTACATATTTCCTAACCTAGCTGATTAAATTGTCTTAAGCCATAAGCTTATTTATAGCGTATATTAGAATGAGTTTTTCTTTAGCATTGTCCACGGAGGTTCGGGAAAGGAGTTCCCGAATGTACTTATGTTGTTTGAGAAAGAGCCCTTGTGGTGTGGGAATCACTTTTATTCCCAAGAAGAAATGCAAGGGGCTTATGTCTTTGACTGAGAATGTATTGCCAAATTTTCTTATAATGTCATTTACAAAGTTTTGTGTGTTGCCAGTGAAAATTATGTCATCAACATAAGAAAGGCAATAGCATAAGATATCATGATATTTGTAAATGAACAAAGAAGTATCAATGGGCGAGTGAACAAAACCAAAGCTGAGGAATGCATCTCTACTGGCCTGGTACTACTGTCGTGGTGCTTGTTTAAGTCAATAGATACTCTTTTTGAGCTTGCAAACATGCTTAGGTATAGATGGATCTTCAAATCCTGGAGGTTGGTGCATGAAGACTATTTCTTCAAGAGTGCCATGCAAGAAAGGATTATTGACGTCTAACTGTCGAAGAGACCAACCATTCATAACCGCAATAATTAAAAGAAGCCGAATTGTTGCTGGTTTTACCACGGGGCTGAAGGTTTGAGAATAATCAATAACTGGCCTTTGATGAAATCCTTTGGCAACAAGGCAAGTTTTATATCGACTGATTGTGTCATCTAGATTTCGTTTCTTTCGAAACACAAATTTACACACAATGAGATTCTGGCTAGAAGTGGGAGGTACCAGGTACCACATCCCATGTTGAAGAAGGATTGTCACTTCTTTTGACATTGCCTTGCACCAGTGAGGGTCTTTGAGGGCTTGACTAACACAAGAAGGTTCGGGTGGTTCAAGTAATGGGTGCTTGGTGGTGCTGTGCAGTTGTTTTGGCCGAAAGATATTGTTCATGGATCTAGTAATGATGGTTCTCGAACATGGTGGGGGTAAGGATGGTATTGAATATTCTGGTTGGGTGACAGAAGTAGATAATGGAGTGGCAGAGGATATAAGAGGTACCTGATCCTGGATTGTATATTGGTGCCTCTGGAGGTTGCACAAGAGCTAGAGCTTCACTTGGAGTGGAAGAAGTAGATAGGAGATCTCCTTGAGGTCATGTGATTGCTGGAAGTTCCCTGGAAGCAAGCTACAGAATTGGTCAAGAATAAGAAGATATTTCTGGTGGTGGTGAGTCAATAGGGGATTGTATTGGAATATGTTTGAAGGCATAGACAAACTCATCAAATGTTACGTGCTCGGAGATGTATAGGCACTGACTTGGAAGATGAAGACATAGGTAAGCATTTTGGTTAGTGGAGTAGCCAACAAAAACACAAGGAACAAACTTCTTTTGAAATTTGTTTGTGTTATACTACTTCATCAAGGGAAAGCATAAACATCCGAATATACGTTATTTTTCATACCTTGGCTGTTTCTTGAAGAGGTGTTTTATGTTGGAGAATAGGTGAAGGAAGTTGATTTATCAGATATGTGGCTGTAGCAAAAGCATAGGCCCAATATTCTGATGGAAGAGAAGCATGACTAAGGAGAGTTTGACCTGTTTCCACAATGTGCCTATGACGACGCTTAGATACTCCATTTTGTTGGGGTGTATAAGGGGCAGTCATGTAATGACTAATACCATGGGCAATGAAGAAAGGTTGAAGAACAGTAAACTCACCTCCATTATCGGAATAAACTCTTTTAATGTTTGTGTTAAAACGAGTTTCTATCATTTTGTAGAAATGAGGAAATGTTGTTTTAACATTTGATTTGTGATGCAAGGGAAATAACCACACATATTTTGTAAAGTGATCAATGAAAATAACGTAGTATCTGTGACCATTGAGACTGGGAGTGGGAGAAGGTCCCCATACATCAGTGTAAAGCAAATCAAATGGAGCTGTCCTTGTTAGACCATGTTTATGAAATGGTAATTGATGAGCTTTATTGATAACACACGAATGACAATTATTATAACCAGAATTACATGAACTGGTAGGAAGAGAAAATGAGCTAATTAGCCGAGTAACAACTTTGCATGATGGATGACCAATGCACTGATGCCAACTAGCTATGGATGTTCGTTTATGGACAAAAGTAATCGGACTAGCAGTAGGCGAGGAAGGCAAATGATAAACTCTATGTTCACATGGTCCTTGAAGCAGACTCTCCCTTGTTCTCCGATACTTCACAAGAAAGTAAGTTGGGTGAAATTCCAAGATGACATTGTTTTGCTTTGTGAAGTGGTGAACATAAATCAAGTTTTTGTTAATAGTAGGAACGCAGAGAGTATCTTTAACATGAAATTTTCTTTTTGGAAATGAAAGGGTAAGAAACCGGAATGAGTAATGGGCAAACTTGATCCATCTCCAATAATAACCTCATCAGTACCATCATATTTAGAGTGAAATTGTAAATTGGAAGCCTAAGAGGTAATGTTATGAGAAGCCGCTAAATTAATGAGCCAACGTTTATCCAGACTAGGAGTAGCAATTGTGCAGTTCACAATGGCTTTAGAGGGCTTCAATTTCAGGCAGTATTTAGCAATGTGGCCTTGTTCATCATAGTATTGACATTTGGGAGGATATTTATATTACTTGGACTACCGAGGCTTTGATTTGGAGTCAATCTTCGATGGTTTATAATTTGATGAAGACCGAGTCTTGTAAGAGTGTGAGTCCCTGCTTTGAGTGGAGTTGGCATTAAGGACCAAGGATTGGGTAGTGGATTCAAGACGTCGAAGATAGGCCTCATGACAAAGTAGCAGATCATGTAATTCTTCAAATGAGATAGAAGACTCTCGGGCTCGATCGGGGCAACTATGTCGCGGAAATCAGATCCTAAGCCATGAAGAACATATAGGGTGATGTCATCTTGGGATAACGGTGCATCAATGAGGGCAAGCTCATCGGCAATAGTTTTAACAGAGTGGAGGTACTCTGTAATGCTGCGAGTGCCACGCTGCATGAGGGTGATATCCTCTTTGAGTTACATGACACGCGTCTTGGATTGACTAGTATAAAGTTTTGTTAGTTTAGTCCAGGCTTGATGGGATGTCTTGGAGTTTTCTATGAGTGGTATCACAGCTGGGGAACTGAAGTCAGGATGGCACTTAGAATAAGTTTGTCTTGACGGAAGCAAAGGTGATGAGCTGCAGTGGCAGCTGCATCAGGCTCTACCTTAGTTGACGTCGGTAGAGGTGAGCAGGTGTGAGTGCCATCGACATAACCAAAGAGGTTATAACCGAGAAGGAGAGACTCGAATTGAGTATGCCATGAAGGGAAGTTGGTTGGTGTGAGACGTGCGGTAATTTGTTGGGTGGCATTAATAGCTATTGGCCATAGCGGAAGCAAGGAAGACAGGAAATACTCGTTGGAGTTTTTGGGGCTTAAGCTGATACCATATAGAAGTTTAGACAGGAATGGAGAAAATGATTCACACACTTTTCTATTAGAATAGGACGTATAAATACAGATTTGAGAAACTTAAATTACTCCTAAACTTATGTTAACGTATAACAGCATATATGAAAATATAGGAAAGTATGAGCTGTACAGATTTCCTAAATCATCTAATAGTATGAGCTGTACAGATTTCCTATTAGTTGATCAAAGACAATTAAGGTGTCGGATCGTGATGTTGATTTTCTGCATGAATGATAGATGTTCTTATATGTGGGACCTATTAGAAGTAATTTCATCATTTTGTCAATTTTTTTGTATTTTAACGAATAATTTCTTTTAGTTCCAATGTGACTGTCTTTAATTTTCATGTTCATATTTTTCTAAGATTGCGAAGTTTCTAGGTTATCGAAATGTGTGATGAACTTAAGTATGTGTACTTGCTAAATCGAGTGTATGTTAGAACGATCTTAAGCGTACATAATTTTATGTCAAACACGCCAAGGAAAGAAGATGATGGAAATTATAAGGATTAGGAGGAGATAAAAATGGGAGATGGTCTCTTACAAATATCCGACCTTTTCGCATATTTTGCGCTCATCATTAGGAATTCACAGCAATCGGGTGAGAGATTGTCGAATCGGGCAAATGCAAAATTACGATGTTTATAATTGCCACCTCATCAAGGACTAAGAATCTTCATAGTTGAGAATGTTGCTTTGCAAAGTAGACCTTCCGATTGATCATATATGGTGTGTACTAAATAAATGTTGTAAATTCCCTTAACAACAAAGTTTATGATGAGAGGCTAAGGATATAGACAGTTGAAGACCTTTAAAGGTGAAAAATAGTATATTTAGGATGGAGAATGGTGAAAAAGAAGGCTTTTGGTTGGTGGGATATCTGGTTTGTTCTTCAAATTCCCACGAACAACGCCAAAAAGTGTGGGGGATTTTTTGGATATCCCACTCCTCAAGATATATGTTATACTAAATGATCAAACCTTTCTTGAGATAATAAATGTTACAATGATTGATTAACTCTTTATTGAAATGCATATTGTAATAAATGAGCAAGTCCAATTATCTTCTTCTGTGAATCTTTTTATTTTCTTATCATAGTACGATGTAGTCTTAACCTGAAAAGATACCAATGAGGTGCCAGCCAACGAGCCTCCGACGATTAAGTTAGATCTTAGTTTATTTGCAGAGTAAAGATAAGAGTACAAGTATAAGAGACTTTATAAGTTTAAGTGGGATAAGTCTCCTTATTTATAAGTTGGACTCATTGAAAGAGGTAGTAACCTCAGTTGAAATCTCTGTCCCATATTCTCGTGCATTTATGACAGTTAATGCCCATGATGTATTGATGACAATGAAGACCCACTCTTCATGGTTCTTGTAACATATATATTGAGTGACCTTAAATGTGTATCTACCTTGACTTGGTGGCGATTCAATTCTTCGAGTTGACTCAGTTGAGTTATGTAGTTGTAGTTCCTTTAGACACCATGCATAGTTTGTGCTACTTGAGTAATTTAGTTTTAACAAGAGTTTCTCATTGGTTTGGTAATTTTGCCGCCCAATATGAAGGGACATGTTATGTGTATCTTTTTAGTGCATATTATTCGAGTGAGGGGTCGGATCAGGAAACCAAGGTACCTAGCAAGGTACGTTTGATTGAGGGGTCGGTTTAAGAGGTCGAACCTCCTAGCAGTGTGCATTTGATTGATGGGTCAAACGAGGAGACTAAACCTCCAAATGTACACGTTGGATTGAGGGGTAGACCAAGGTGGCCGAACCACCTAAGTAGAACATCTTGGATTGAGGGGTCGGCTTAGGTGGTCGAACCACCTAGCTAGAGCACGTTGAGTGAGGGGTCGGCCTAGGGTTTGAACTTTCTAGTTGGCCCGCTCGAGTGTGGTCATTGTGCCTCAATTTAGGAACTTTACTAATCCTAAGTAAAGTGTTTTTATTTTAATTACTACAAGTACTACTCTACTGACAAAATGAATTAAGAAAATAATTTAATTAAAGATATTAATCAATTGAAAAGAAATACAATAAAAGTTTTCATGCAATTGTATTGGGCTTATAAATGTGCGAAATGGAATCGCATTAGCAAAAATTGATGTGACAATCGACTCTCTCTAAATAAAGTCCAACTTTTCAATAATAATCCATGAATAGAAATGCTCAATCTCATTTATTTAAAAATAAAAATAAAAATCAATTACTGACCCCGTATCACATAATAAATTTTGAACTTCATAAAAACACCATACTTGTCACAAATAAGAAAACGGGAATAATAAGTTTAGATTATATGAAAAGATTAAATACCTCACATAACAGATTTTATTAATTTTTAGTTTACTCCAATATCTTAATTTGTAATTGTTAATTAAAGAAATATTTTTTTAAAAAAATCAATAATTTTGGAACTGTCATAATTAACACGAGATCATTTACATTTATAAGAAAAAGGCAATGGTCACATCAAATGAATTCAACACATTATAAAAATTTGCTCACATTTATAGGAAATTAATTTTATTTATTTTTTATTTTTTATGTATAAGTGGTAGCTTGTAACAAATGGAGTCTATGTTCCACTTTCTGTTAAGCAACTTTCAACCAAAGCACGCCACATTCTGAATTAATCAAAAACCGTTAGATGAGTGGGAACTGTCTCTTCAATTAATTCTAACCTAACTATAGATGCTATTGTGGTTCCACTACAACACCCAAGTTAAGGCAAACGTAAATACGAAAAAAAGGGAAATTCAACTTTTCAATAATAATATATATCTATAAATAGAAAGAATCAAATCTAATTATGTTTAAAAAAAAGTTAAGAAATAAAACGTGTTCAATATAAAATTCTTCAAGGTTGTTGATGGAAAACCTAGTTCTGATGATCTAAGAAAAGAACTTGTAATTCTGGGCTTCAAGTACGATCTTTATTACCCATAGAATCATCAACAAAACACCTAAAATGATGTATGAACCCTGTATTAGATACATAATGGCTTTAATATTCATATAAAAACCAATTAACTTACCCAAGTAAACCAAGATAAACTATATGCTTTCTGCTTTTAGATTGTTCTTATATCAGGGCAAGCCAAAGCAGATATGGGTCAATTGGTTTTAAATATCGATTTTCTGTACCATCTCCATTCATGAATGGCAACGATATGAAGTGTTTTAAAAATCGGACCAGACCAACCAACAGGGTCCAACTGAATCCCGTTTAGTTCATCAAGAATGATTCCTTAACTAAGAACCACAGTTTTTTTTTTAAATCAATCCTAAAACCAGTAAACCATGGCAAGAAATTTGGGTGTTATTCAGGGGCGGAGCCAGGATTTTCTTGTAGTGGAGGCAAACTATGATTAGTTGTATTGTTGAAGAGCTTGAATGGAGGGAGGTGAGGGTGTGGGGGCAAATGGGACATGTGATTAGTTGAAAATATAGGGGTGTGTCAAAGTTCTGTGGGGGCAATTGCCCCCACCAGCTCCTTACTAACTCCGCCCCTGATGTTATTAATGTTATTTATATAATTGATAGAAATCAATCCATAGAACCTCGCTTGGCATGGGTACGACAAATTGAGCAAATTTTCATTGAGGAGATGACTTAGTATTATGGGACGAGGGAAAACTTCTAGATGAAGAGATATCTCAACATAAATTTAGAAAAAATTAACCAACAGGTAATCTTATGTACAACTCAATATTTAACCGACAAACGAAAATTAAAATAAAAAATTATTGATTATTTAGAATATCATCATTTTTTTTTCATTATAAAAATCATCCATTCACAATATTGGTGTATCACATCCAAACTGCATTCCCTTAGCAAAATAAGGCAAAATAAAATAAATAAATAAATAAATAAGAAAATCTAATATTTCAAATATAAAACGAAATTTTTTTTGTCAATGAATGGATCAAATATATATATATATATATATATATATATATATAGGGAGCAGTTCGGCAGTCCTAAAGTTTGCCAAGTTTGGTGTCAAACATTTTTTGTAAATCACTTTTGATGGGGTTAGAAGTTTTGGAATAGGCTGATTTTTGGTGAGAATGATCTTCTCATCATAGAGATCATCCTCACAAAAAATCAGCTCATTCCAAAGCTTCTAACCCATGTTTTGAAATATGTTTGGCACCAAACTTGGCAAACTTTAAGGCTGCTGAACCGTCCCCATATATATATATATATATATATATATATATTTAGTTCTCTCTTGTAAGTACTGGGGCTACTCATTGTCAATTGGTTTTGACTTGGACCCCAAATTTATCCTAGTATCAAAGTAGGCCTTTCCTTCCTTTCTAAATTTATCAATATACCATCCAAAAATTTATCAATATACTGTCCAAGCTGAATACCACCCCTTAGCAAATAAATTATGGAAAACTAAGATAAAACAAAATTTATATATATATATATTATATATTAATGCATGATTATATATTTTAAATGAAAATGATTTTCTCAAAAAATTCAGATAAAAAAATATAATAACAAAATTTGAATGAATTTTTTTTTCTTACCCAATTAATTTGATATACAAAGTAAAAAATAAATAAATCTTAAATCCAAAAAACTATTAAAAAAAAAAAAAAGAATTGAAAAAAGAAGGGAATAGAAAATAAGAGTAAAATGCTAAATTAATGCTGAGAATAATTAAGTAAAAGTTGGGATGCCAATATAAACTGTAATTTATATATATATATATATATAAATTCTTTTTTTTTATTATTCAGTAGATTTAAGATTTCTATAAATAAGATATAATGCTTTTCATCGAGATACAAGTGAGAAGAGAAGGGTTATGAATACAAGTTAGATATAATGTTACTCTTTTCCAATATTTAGTTGAGAATATTTTTTATAGGAAATTCACTATACTTGGAGTTGGAGTTGTTTAAATTAGTAAATAATATAGGGTATTAAAAATTTGAAAATGAGAAGGGGTTGATGAAAAATAACCCAAGGTCTTGCGTCTCCATACCATGCGTCAACAAAATCCATTTGATCCTAGTCTTCTTTTATAGAGATGTTATGAAATTACTAAATTGCCATAGGTTTAATTAAAATAAAATAAGATTAGATTTTTTAATTAATTATTAAAAAATACTACTTTATGAGAAGAGAAAATGGGGTAAGTGGAAATAATGACAAGATTACCTGAATATGTCAGATTTCATTGATTTTCAATTTATCTCAACTTGTAATTATAAATTAAAGAAATATTTCAAATAAAAAAGATCAATAATTTTGAGACTATCATAATTAACAACTAAAAGAAAAATTAGATATTTATAAGAAAAAGACATATGAAAATGATGAGTATGATGCTCACATCAAATGGATTCTAAACATTATAAGAACTCATATGTCAAAAGTTGTTATTTGTTATTTTTCCAATTGAAGGGACCTTGTTATGTTTTCAAACTGACCTCAATCATCTCTCATAGTCCCTTGGAAAAGAATACATATCATTTAAGTCCTTTTTAATAAAATAAATTATTCACTTATTAAAAAAAATTTAAAAACAATACCTGAAATACCCTTTTAACAACTTTACAAGTATTTTAATAAAAAAAATATATCCAGTCAAATTTATTTGGATTTTTTGAAAGTAAAATAATCAATATTTTTTATTTATTAAAATTTATTTATAAATTCAATATAATTTTATTTGACTCATTTAAGTAGACTTGCTAACTTTTTAGTCGAATCAATTTGATGAACATTCAACTCGAGTTTTAAAATAATGTTTTATCTATTTAAAATTACTTATAGTTTTTAATAAGTCTAATATAAATAGATCAAATTAGTTTGATGATGATAATAACCATACTCGTCTCTATTAGCATCATCTCATCATCTATGTGAGTTAAAAATCACTAGTTTGGAAAGAGAAATTAAGGATTATTATTTTTTTTTCATTTATATCATTTTTTTTTAAATTGTTATATAAGAGATGACGATAGTTCATTAATTTTAAAACATAGGATTACTTCAGATTTTCTCAAATAAATAAATTTCTTTAAATCTCAAAATTTATTGTAAGTGTAATTACAATATTTCTGCTTAAAAAATTATTTTTAGACTAAAATTTGATAAAATGAGTACTAAAGAGCCAAGGGCCTTTTTGATACATATTTTCAAAAAAAAAATTCAAAAAAAAAGGTCTATTGGGTCATTTTCCCATAAAAAAATGACTTCGCTATCCTTGTCTACAATTTGTAACCTAAATACTTTGATTTTTCGCAACAATCTTCAGCTAACTACAATGGTATACACCCTTATATATTCACACTGTTATATATTCAAGTAAATCATTCAAAACTAAGTACAATTATAGTGTCCAATAAGCAACAAAAAGCTAATTGAAATGAGTATATTTGAGAAATCTCCAACCTTATGAATCAAAACCAATTTACTATAGACATTGTGGTTGCACTAATAGACCCAAGTAGTAATAATCTATAAATAGAAAGTATCAATTGTTTAAACAAAATAAAGAAATAAAATATGTTCATTAAGTTTTGAAGAAATAAAATCTGTTCATTAAGGTTATTGACGCCCTTCCTCTTCAGATGATCTAAGAAAAGACATTGTAAGTCTTGGCTTCAAGTATGATTTGTCTTAGCCCACCAATTGGTGATAGAATCATCAATAAAACACCCAAAATGATGCAAATCTGAAAAATTCATGAACCACATAGATAATAAAACAAGAAATATAAGATATATGAAAAAGAGAATAATTCAAGTTAATTAACTTACCCAATTAGTAAACCAAGATAAACTATATCTTTTTGGTTTTTTTATTGTGAGCCACATGATGCAAGGGAGCTGCAAAAATTAAAGTATGGAGATAAGACTGGAAATTCTTTGATATAAAAGGCTATATGTATGTAAACTATATCTTTTAGGGTTTTTGATTGCCAGCCACGTGGATGCAAGTGAGCTGTAAAAATAAAAGTAGCAGAGATAAGACTGAAATTTTTTTGAGATAGAAGGCTATATGATTATGATTTTGTGGATAATGTTTGATTGTGCCTACAAAATATCAAAAGGAGAGTTGGTTTTAAGTTTTGAGGGTGTGAGAGAAAAATATTAGGATTTTCTGATCATAACAATAAAATAATTTTCCTGTGACATTAATCAATCATACACCAACAAATCTCATTTTCTCAAGAAAATAATCTTTGAAATCATACCGAACTTTTAGTGAATTAGAACTAGAAAATTAATATTAGGTTGTTTCAGTAAGAGAAATGTGGAGGTTATAGCTTACATAGTATGATGTTGGAGCAAGAGCGAATCCCCCGAAGAATCCAAGAAGTCCGCCAAAGAAGGGGAACATTATGGCGATGAACATTGTCAATGCTACACTCAAAGACAACACATATATTTGAATTTTCCTAAGTCCTATCAATAAGAAAACTTTTTGATTATTAAACACTTCTTGATGAAGAGGAATTCCTTACCGACATATAAAGAGCGTGCAATCAATCGAAGAAGGAGGCCAGGAGGCAAATGCATTTTCTTCACCAACACAGTTTCCATCATGTCAAACACAGGCATAGCAAAGACCTACATCCAAACCAAGTAAATAAAAAGTTAATAGAAATCCATCATAGTATCATTCAATATTAGAAAAATGGAACTCTATTTATTGTAGATGAAATTACAGGAACTCTAATAAGATTTATATTATACTAGTTTTAGAACTAGGTGTGTCAAGTGAAGGCAGTCCCAATATTTATGGGAACATGAACAAATAAGTTGAAAATAAATTAGAGAGCTTAAAAATATGAACCTGATAGCCTCCTATTACATGGATGAAGACAAATATGTTAGCGATAGCAATCAACAAGTTAGGTTTTTGGAGTGAGATGAGGATGTTATCCTCGACATTGTTTCCAAATGTCCAATAACCAATGAGAGCTACAGGGAAGTAACAAATAGCGACAATGAGATAGGCAGTGATCACACCCTTCCACATGGGTTTCTTGGAGGGTTTATCGGGTGTAGAAGGGATTGTGGCTTGGATCTCCAAGACCACATTGTGACCTGCGAAGGCAAAGGCAACATCACCCAAGGCAGATAGAAAATTAAATATATTTCCAGATGTCGTTGAAGCTCTGTAACCGTATTGAACATCTGGTTGAACACCTTTGTGAATTGAAGCTGACCAAGCAATGGTAGAGTAACTGTAGAAAACATGATTTTGTTAGAAAAATAAATTAAAATATAAAGTTGATCAGTACAGGTAACATAAATAAGGTCTATAAATGGTATGTTGGATCACTTGATATCTCTTATGGTAGGGGGAGATAGTGTCTAACAACCAATGACATAGTGACATGTGGGAAGAGAAATGCAGATTATTTAGGATGTATCAAACATTTCCATGTTTAGGAAAATTCCTTACGAATGATCCAGCAAGGTACATTGTTCTGTTGGGTCATCGATATGCCCTGTTGAGTCGTTAGTAAGAGTGGGTATATCTTACTAATATAGTCAGGATTGTCGAACTCTTTAGGTATCATTTTTTCTCAAGTTTTAAAGAAACAAGTTTTATTACTAATCCAAGTCAATATTCATTAAGAAGTCAAGTTGATTAGGCCGGGTTTCACATAAAGTTGGCTCAACTCAATTGACATTTAAGTCTATTCAAATCAAGTTTTCGAGTTTTAAAACTATGCTTCAAGCAAGTTTTATTGCTAAATCAAAACAAAATTCATTCGAGTCCAATAGACTAGGCTAAGTTTAAAGTAAAGAACTAATTATTAGGTTAAGTAAAAGAAAGATAAGAGAGAATAGTAATACCTCAAGGACATGACAGCTGCAGCTAGAGAGATACCAGAGATGGAATTGAAGTTAGGGAGCTGAGAAAGAACAAAATGAGGAGCAGCAAAAATCATGATCCAGTAGGTGAGTTTTATATCTTTGCATTGCCCAGGAGTGCACAATGAGTCATAAGCTTTCTTCAACGATCTTCCTCCTGTTACCATGTACACAATATTGGTTCCGACTTCCACGACAAGTTGTTGAGGCACAACGATCCATAGACCGAGTTTTTCGCCGAAAGCATGTTGACCCAACTCATGGTACCTGTCAAATCGCTTCCCGGGTACCATCTCATGCATCTCCACCATTTGCCATAATGTGTATAAGGTGATGATCCATGATAGAACAAGCATCACCACTCCTGGTCCCCTGTAAACACAAAAAAAACCAATATATGACAATGTGATACATCTATTATTATGGTTTTAAAAATTGGTTTTCTCTTTTGTTTCTTTTTTTTCTTTCTATGAGCATCATGATTTTTTATTTCAGTTTTTGCTCTTGTCTAACTCATGAACAAGATGATTTGAAAGTGCCTTTATCTTGGTAAACCAGACGAGATTTAAGAAGGGTATTTGAGCATTGATTTCTTGTCTCGTTCACCAACAATACTTAGTTGGTTTGGGTCGTTCCTCAACATTTCAAAACCATGGATTCGATTGGTACACAAAAGTATTGTCAACCCAGTAGATTTAATTTAATTCTAATACTAACCCATGATAATAATAATAATAATAAGCCATTTGGATTCAATGGCTTGGATCTCTTAGGATTTCATATACTATGATCAGTTCCTCTAGGATTTCACTTTTGAGATGCCAAAATGTATCCCTAAAGAAAAATATAGAAATCCCTAGGCCTTTACTCATCTCTAGGATAAGTTGTCATGATATTGTAAAGTTAACCATAAGAATAATGCTGACGTGACCTCAAGTTTGTGCCTCATATCTCACACCTTCACATGAAAGTGGGTAACCATAAATGCTTTCATTGAGATACGAGTTGAAAAGTATGTATGGTTCCTACACACTTTCACGTTAGGATGTGTGATATGAGGTACAATCTTGAGGTCTGTCAAGCACGACTCTAACCATAAGTGTGTTTCCTTTAAAAGTGTTAAGTCCTAATTGAGTTTTTTCGAATGTTAAAGAGTATTTTAAAAACACCCCTTATAATTGGTGATATTAAGTGTACTCTCTTGCAAAATGCATTTTGCAAGACTAGGCTTACCCCCTTACACCAAGTCAGTTGCATTTTCTTGACGATTTACAGGTAAAATTTTGTTTTTTTGTTTTTTTTTTTCTTCTCAATATGCTCTTTAAATACTTATATGACTAAATCAAAGATTACAGTGTTATATCATGAAATGAAGAAAAAACAATGATGACTTTCAACAGCAAGGGGTAAACCTGATCTTGGATTTTGCAAGGGGTTAAATCTAATATCATCAATTTTACAAGGGTTATTTCTAAGTACCCGATTTTAAAACAGTGTTCTTTCGTAAGGTCGATCCAAAGAACTTATGGGTCAAATGGTTTTAAATCCCGATTTTCCATATCATCTCCATTCATGAATGGAGAGGATATGCATTAACGAGACCAGACTGCCAACAGGGTCCTACTGGATCTTTTTTAAATACCGGTTCGGCTCATTAAGAACCGTTCCTTAACCAAGAACCACCATATTTTTAAAACCGATTCTAAAACCGGTAAACTCTCTTTTCAAAGAACAAATTCTGGCAACAAAAAAAAAATTGGGTGCATCTCTCTTTCAAAATTAGAAAAATATGGAAAAGTAATCATTCAATCCGTTATTTACTTGTTTTAGACATTTAATATCATCAAAATCAAGGAACCTACTAAAATCTAAAATTCTAACAGCTATGAACAACTTAAACTACTAAATCTATATAAAATTTAATAGTAAAACTGTTAAATTGTATAGTTTATTTTTTACAATGTTTAGAAAAATATCTAACTAATTTAAGGTTTTTTTTGGTCTTCTTATTTTATATAAAGTGAAAATTGAATATTAAAAACAGAAACAAAAATATAAAGACTTTTAAAAAAGAGTAAAGAAAAAAGAATAAAAAAGGTTGCACGGAATTGATTAATGATATTAGGAAAATTCTGAAATGACACAGAGTATTTACTACGATTCTCACAAGTCTGACATGAGATGTGCACATAACCATAAATGTGTTTCCTGGCGATACGAGTAAAAACCATCTACAATTATGCATGCATGTCCACATCAAAATTGTAAGAATCACAGTAAATTCTATGTCACCCCAGCACAACTCTTGATATAATTGATAAAAGAGTAATGATGGGGGTGAAATTAGGATTTATTGCGATTTCTGCCATGGAGGTGTGCACCTGATTATAGATGCTTTTTACTTGTATCTCGAGAAAACAATCTATACTATCACATCTATACATATATAATAGACATCTCATCTCAATGTAGGATACCCAAAAACATGACCACAGTCACAAAATTTAGAAACAGAAACATTAACTGGTGAGGAATCTTATGTAAAACTCAGCAATTAATAAATTGATTACATTCAGAAAAAAAGGCAAAATAAAATAAATAAATAAGAAAATCTAAAAAGAAAAGAAATTGTTAATGAATGAAAAATATATATGAATACATACCATCCAAGGGCCGACATGGCGTAAGGGAGACTCAATACGCCCGCTCCAACCATAGCCGTGACATTATGGAAAGCTGAATACCACCACTTCGCATTCCTCGATGATGTTATTGGAAGCCAGTGCTCAATTTCTTTGTCTTTATTATTAGAATCCATTATCACTCCAACAAATTTTTTTTTTTTTTTTCTTTTCTGGAAGGACAATTTTTTGACGACTATAGAGTCCTAACTAGCGTTAAAAACAATTTTTTGACGACCTATAGAGTCCTAACTAGCTTTAATGTCTATTTAGGGATAGAGTTAAACGACCTATAGATTCCTACCCACCGTTAATTTCTATTTAGGAATAGAGTTAATTTCTAATTCTATTTAGAGATAGATTTAATATCTATTTATTTTTTAGAATTAATATGTAAATTTTTTTTTTTTAATATTGACATACTTTAATTTTTTTTAAATATAAGAAAATCATGGTATAAAATCCTATCCAATAATAATTTCTATTTATTTTTAAAATTAAAAAATTGTGGATAGAGTACTATTTATCATCATTTTTTTTTTAAATTAAAAAATTAGAGGAATAGAATCGTGCATTAATTTCTTTTTTTTTTTAATTAAAAAATTAGAGGAATAGAATCGAGTTAATTTTTATTTATTTTTTAAAATTAAAAAAAAATTTAAAATTGATGAACCAAAGCTATTACTTTTTAAGATCTAAGCAAATGTAATTTTAATTTTTTTTTTTAATATAAAAAAATTGGTTTAAAATCTTACATAGCGTTATTTACTATTTATTTTTAAAAATAAAATAAATAAATTGTAGACACCCCAATTTGAACAGGTCACTACTCGAAAAGACCCAAAAATACAGATTTTCCAAATAAATGGGCCAACGGGCCTTAAGGGCCCAAGTCATTGAAAAGTGACATTTTGACCAAACCGAAGCCCCTAAGACCTCTCAATGGTTTAGGAGGTCACCAAAAGGACTCGGCCTACCTTACGCTTTCCCAATATTCACCGCTCCGCTTCCAAAATCAAAAACGTCAAATTTTCGATAAAGTTTTACCAACGGGCCTAAAAAGCCTGATTTCCCAACACATGGCATCTCGATCAAACCAATGATTTCAAAAATCTCAAAAAAATAAATTAAATTAAAAAAACGAGACTTGGGATGCCTACCACCTCTTATACCTTCCACCGCTCCATCTCCAAATCCAAAAAAATCTAAACCCACCTAAGGCTCATAAACCCTCAATTCTTCAAAATCCACTTTTCTCACCTCCCCCCTAACTTAAACTCAATCTCACATCACCTAAAAATCTAATACCAACCTACACTCTCAAAATCCATTTCAAAATAACCCCCAACCAATTCCTAAAATCCAAAACCATTTCATAACCCAAGCCCAAAACACTCCAAAGCCCCTAAGCCCAAATCCATATCCAATTCATATCCAACCCACAACCCTAACCCATCAACCACTACCCACATCAACCAATCACCATCTTGATAATCAAAGATGACAAATGTCATCACCCCATCTAACCTCCCTCACCCAACTACCTACCCCATTAATTTGTTTTAAATCCCATCTACCCACACATCAACCCATCACATTTTCTCTCAAATCAAACACATCTACCCATACCACTAACCTATACCTCCCCTAATCTACCCTCATCATTTCCTACAAAACCCACATCTACAACCTAAACCTACACCATCCTCTCAAGTCAAACACTCAACCTCTCCCATCAACCTATCTCAACCCTTCATTTCCACCCACTTTGACACATGACATCATCTCCCTCACCCTCCCAAAATATCATCAACCACCTCTTTAAATCCTCCATTCTCTTAAATCAAATACCATTTAGTCACAACCACCATCTTAAACTCATCTCACCAAACACTCCACCCAAATGAGTTGGGTAGGATCCAAACCATTTGGGTCAAAACTCACCCATTTAACGCCCTTCCCTAAATACCCTCCAATCTCCTCTAAATTACACCCACTTCTCTCTTAAACTCATAACCATTCTATCTTTTTTCTTCACTTCATCCCATTATATCCCTAAAATAACTCCTCAACATCTATAAATACCCTCCTCCTCTTCCCAAAAATGGCCCCCAATTTTCACTACAAAATTTCTCCCCAACTCTCTCTCTACTAACAACTATCACCCTTCTCACTAAAAAAAAATCTTATCAATTCCCTCACACTAATCCTTCCCAAGTCTCACAAAAAAAAATCACATACTACACTCATCTCTCTCATCATCTCTTCTCTACTCCTTCAAACAAAAACGAGTTGTATTTTCTTAAAATATAAGGACTCAAGAAGACTCAAAGATGAAGAAGAAAATAAGAAATAAGATACAAGGTGGGTGCAACAAAATAAACCACATCTCTTCTACACCCTCTCCCCCTCCCTTTTATCATCCCCCTCCTCTCTTCTCAAGGTAAAGGTTCATAAGGATCATCCATTCAATGGGATGATCCTATAATCAAGTCAAAAATAAATCCCTATTTAGGGTACAAATGCACAACACGTGGCACTTTATTTTTCGTATTTTTAAAATCAAAATGACGAGTTGAGTTGAGGTTACCACTATTTAGTGGGGAGAAAAGGGTGCCTAACACCTTCCCTTTTCTCCAACCGAGCCTTACCCCGAATCTCAAGGCTCGATTAGTTCCTATCCATCGAAAGTCACTAAATGCCAAAAATGTCACATTTTCTAAAAAATGCACATCGGGTGACCATTCACACTCACTTACAAAAATTGAATGGTGGCGACTCCAAACCATTGTAGATGTGGTCATCGTAATGACGAAATCACGTGTCTACAGTTTGGCGACTCCACTGGGGAGTAAAGGCTCTACCCTCGTGTCAACTCGATTATTTTGAGAAAAAAAGAAAGTTTTCAAAATTTTTTTATTTTGCAAGCTAATAATACTTGTTGTGTTTGTTGTATTTATTTTTTAGGTAGGTTTCTTTTATTTATTTACTTACTTGAAAAAAACAAAAAAAAAAAATGATTTTTACTTTATTTATCCATTATGTCCTTTTAAGCATGCATATCATCAAACAAATGAAAAAAAAAATTCTTTTTTGGTCCAAGCCAAAAACCAGAGGCAATGTGCCTCAAAATGGGTATAAAAAAATAAAAAAAAGTCATTTTTCTTCTTTTTTGGCCGAATGGACAGTCGAACTTAAAATGATCATAACTTTCTCGTCCGATCTCCGATTAGCTATTAGTGCATATCGATTTGGGGTAGAACTAAATTTTTTACCAAATGTGACAAAATCAGCAACATTTTGACAAGTCAGAATTGATTTTTGAGCTCATTTACTATCGTTTACGCTATCATTTCCGTTTGACGTCTCGTCGCGATACAAATGAGTAGGAAAAAAGAGCATAAAAAAGAAAAAAAATTTGGCCCAAGCCAAAAACCAGAGGCAATGTGCCTTAAAATGAGCACACAAAAAAAAAATTTAATTAAAAAAAATTAATTAAAAAAAGAAATTTTTTTTTTGCTCAACTTGTTCCTTACATCAGTCTTGGAAACTTTCCTCTTGGAATTTATTTTTATTTTAAGTTTTAAAGCTTCAAAAGATCAAAAAGATCATCTTTTTCAAACTCAAGGCGTACCACTCGCCACTTTTTGATTGATCAAAATAAAAATCAAAGTGATCATCGGTTGGACTATAAAAAATAAAAATAAAAAAGAGAAGTCCTTTTATGATTAGTTCATTCGTAAAATTAAAAAAAAATGATGAAAAAAAATCGATTGGTTAATGCTTAACTATGAATGTGCAACCCTTATGGATTAATTATCTAAAAAGCTATGATCTGGCCAACGGGCCCACTCATCTGGAAAATGCCCCGGGCACACCCTATCCTATTTGCACACACCACTAGCATGTTTACTTTACTGTATTGCACGCTTGCATGTCCCTAATAACCAACGTGACACTAGTACGTGGCCCGGTCTCCTCGGAGATGCGACGTCATTCATGAAAACCACAACTTCAATCATGTACCGTAAGGTATATAAAACTGGGGCATCAATACCGTTTGATCAGGTGATTCTGAAAGGTATATTGATACACCCATGTTGGAGCGACCTGAGCCTTTATCCTATTGTAAGCCGCACGGTCACATGTCCCGATTGCCAACGTAGTACTAGTACGTGGTCGGTCCCCTCGCGGGATGCGAAAATCATTTATGAAAGCTACAACTCCTGACTCGTACCTGTAGGTATATAAAAGATAATCCAAGTACATCAATTGCATTTCTTGGTCAAAATCAGTGCCTAAGCAAGATCCTGCCCCGTTGTACCCTACTGTACGAGGAGGGTAGACTACGTCTATTCTAAACGAGAGGTACTTAAGTGGGCCCTTGCTCACCATCGTGCGCCACCTCTCAACTGGGGATCAAACTGGTTGTTTTTGGCTTCAGAGAAGTGAATTGAAGTTTTAGATTATCACATGTACGGTATATCAAACCAAGTCACCACGTACCGTCTGATTGAGTACGCTTGAGAGGTATATAGGTGTGCTAGGGCAAGGGTGGCCAGATAAAAATGCATTGCACGTAGTAAGCTTAGAGTCTAGAAAACTTCCCTATAAGTCACGACTCGAACTTATCGCGGGCGTTCCCGGATTGTTGAATGGAACCTGATGATTGATGTATGTGAATGATGTGAATGATGAGATCAGAGTTTATGATTGTCCTCAAGGATCAAAATTTTATTTTCAGAAATTAAAATGGGTGCACCGACCCAATAAAAAATCCATTTCTTGCAAAAATTTAATAATGACCCAGTCCATCTCGATCCAATGATCATGATAGGTCGGGCTATTTAAATCAAAATGAAAATCAAATTTTCAAAAAAGAAAAGTGGTTTACAAAAGAACAATATTTTCCAGAAAGTAGGTTTTCCAAAAGGAGTGTTCTCTAGAAAAAAAAATGTTTTAAAAAAGGAAAAGTGTTTTCAAGAAAGTATTTTCCATAAGAACAAAGATTTCAAAAGAAGAGTAATTTTACATAGACCTTGGAAATGTACTAAACTATTCTCTTGTGTCAACTCAAGATGCTGGCTGCAGGCAATAACCCAATCGACCAATTGGTCAAAACAACCATCACCGGGATGCACACCGTAGAGAAATTCAACTTTGCAAAATTCATGTTGAGATGCGCCCTGTACTTTCACGAGTTTGAGATAGATTGGAATCTTTTGAGCACTATGGCTAAGCGTTAGAACCCTTATCTTCATATTTTTCACATTGGGCATATGCACTTGTGTCCTACCCATGAAGACTATTGTGGCATCATGGGGATATCTACTTCAGGTCCTCTAGTCAGGCCTTTATTGAAGACAGCATATTCGGGTGACCTCGTCACAAGCCTAAACATTTCAAAGAAGGAAGCCAAGGCCTTAGTCTATAACGGGAAATTGGATTTAGTACCCTTATTGAGTCCATACCACTATCGTAGTCATCCCATCAATGTAAAACCAGAAGCTTGGAGAGCTACTAGAGACTATCGATTGTGTTTAGGAATCTTAGCCCAATACATACTGACCTCCAAAAGTGAGGGTCAAACTGTTCCTGAATCTTTCATAGACAACTTTCCAGCTCTCTAGAAAAGCCAATCATGTACCTCTCATTCTAGCTGAAACCTTCTCAGGTTTGGATGCCATAAAAAATGGTGAGGGAAGGGATTTCAAAGGAAGCCCTCTCCTACTTTATATGTGGCTTTGCGATCGTCTTAAAATTGTGGACATTCCTTCAACCCTCGAGTATAGGCCAGAGCACTTTTCCAAGAGAAACATGTTAGTGCGTCACAACTCAGTTAAGGCTTGGAGCAAATGGTTGGATTCTCTCCTTGCCTGTCATATTGGTTTGAGATGCCCTTGGTGGATGACGGACTACCCTGTTTTAAGTACTAAATGATCCTATTATATTCGTTTGATTGGACTGGAAGAGACATCTTTTTACCAACCTGCTTTGATCCTAGAACAGTACGGAGCACCTATAGAGTTTTCACTACTTCAACACAAATAATTCTTTTCTCCCAAACCATTGATTGAAAAGTTAGTGCATCTCATTGAAAAAGCTTTGAACAAGTGCATCTTAAGATATTCAGATGGACCAGCAGAGTTCAAAGAGCTAGTTGTTAGAACCAAGAGAAGCAAGCCTAATTGTCCTAGCAATCCTGATGACGGTCAAAACAAATCCAAGCGTCCATGTAAAAAAGTCTAAGTCAGAGTTATTGAAAACTGTTATTCAATGAAAATCCTATTTGTCAAACAATTTTCAATAGTTCAATAAAATTTCTTTCAGTTTCTTTATGGATAATCATTGCATAAATGAATTGTTTAATGGGCTGGTGTACAAAATTCAAAATGTAATCTTCTTTTTCAAAATGTCTTACCTACTCCGTGTCGATGCCAGCCCCGTGCTGATGAAACTTCTTTTTCAAAATATTTTACCGACTCCGTGCCGATGCCAGTCCTGTGCTGATGTAATCATTTTAAAAAAATTTTACCGACTCCGTGTCGATGCCAGCTCCGTGCTGATGAAATTGTTTTTAAATTTTATCGACTCCGTGTCGATGCTAGCTCCGTGCTGATGAAATCTTTTTAATTTTAGCGACTCCATGTCCATGCCAGCTCCGTGCTGATGTAATCATTTTTAAGTTTATCGACTCCATGTCGATGCTAGCTCCGTGCTGATTAAATCATTTTTAAATTTTACCGACTCCGTGTCGATGCCAGCCCCGTGCTGATGAAATCATTTTTAAAATTTTTCCGACTATGTGTCGATGCCAGCTCCATGCTGATGAAATCATTTTTTTAATTTGTATCGACTCCGTTTCGATGCCAGCTCCGTGCTGATGTAATCACTTTTAAATTTTACTGACTCCGTGTCGATGCCAGCTCCGTGCTGATGAAATCTTTTTAAGTTTACCGACTCCGTGTCGATGCCAGCTCCGGCTGATATAATTCTTTTTCAAAATCCTTTTTACCGACTCTGTGTCGATGCCAACTCCATGCTGATGTAATCATTTTTAAATTTTACCGACTCCGTGTCGATGCCAGCCCCATGCTGATGAAATCATTTTTAAAATTTTACCGACTCCATGTCGATGCCAGCTCCGTGCTGATGAAATCATTTTTTTAATTTGTACTGACTCCGTGTCGATGCCAGCTCCGTGCTGATGTAATCTTTTTAATTTTCACATGGCTCCGTGTCGATGCCAGCTCCGGCTGATGTAATCGTTTTTAAATTTTACTAACTCAATGTCGATACCAGCTCCGTGCTGATGAAATCGGTTTTAAATTTTACCGACTCCGTGCCGGTGCCAGCTCTGTGCTGATGAAATCATTTTTAAATTTTATCGACTCTGTGTCGATGCCAGCTCCGTGCTGATGTAATCTTTTTAATTTTCACATGGCTCCGTGTCGATGCCAGCTCCGTGCTGATGTAATCGTTTTTAAATTTTACTAACTCAATGTCGATACCAGCTCCGTGCTGATGAAATCGTTTTAAAATTTTACCGACTCCGTGCCGGTGCCAGCTCTGTGCTGATGAAATCATTTTTAAATTTTATCGACTCTGTGTCGATGCCAGCTCCGTGCTGATGTAATCTTTTTAATTTTCACCGGCTCCGTGTCGATGCCAGCTCCGTGCTAATGAAATCATTTTTAAATTTTATCGACTTTGTGTCGATGCCAGCTCCGTGCTGATGAAATCGTTTTTAAAATTTTACCGACTCCGTGCCGATGCCAGCTCTGTGCTGATGAAATCGTTTTTAAATTTTACCGACTCCGTGTCGATGCCAGCTCCATGCTGATGAAATCATTTTTAAATTTTACCGACTTTGTGTCGATGCCAGCTCCGTGCTGATGAAATCGTTTTTAAATTTTACCGACTCGGTGTCGATGCCAGCTCCGTGCTGATAAAATCGTTTTTAAATTTTATCGACTCAGTGTAGATGCCAGCTCCGTACTGATGAAATCTTTTTAATTTTACCGACTCCGTGCCAATGCTGATGAAATCGTTTTTAAATTTTAACCGACTCCGTGTCGATGCCAGCTCCGTGCTGATGAAATCTTTTTAATTTTACCGACTCCGTGTCGATGCCAGCTCCGTGCTGATGTAATCATTTTTAAGTTTACCGACTCCGTGTCGATGCGAGCTCCATGCTGATGTAATCATTTTTAATTTTACCGACTCCGTGTCGATACCAGCTCCGTGTTGATGAAATCGTTTTTAAATTTCATCGACTCTATGTCGATGCCAGCTCCGTGCTGATGAAATCGTTTTTAATTTTACCGACTCCGTGTCAATGCCAGCTCCGTGCTGATGAAATCTTTTTAATTTCACCGACTCTATGTCGATGCCAGCTCCGGCTGATGTAATTCTTTTCTTCAAAATGTTTTGCCAGTCCCGTGTTGATGCAAACTTTACATTAATATCGGCTCCGAGCCGAAGAATTCTTTTCTTTAAAATTCGACCTAATAAAATGTCAGGCATTTTTCTTTGTAAACAAGATAGTAATGCTTGGTCTTCTGTACCCAAAGGTGGCCAAACGAAAGAAGTACAAACACCCTGAGAAGCCTCCGTATTTCCTTCGATCTACATCAACTATGAGCAACTCAGAGGACCCACAACCTGTGACAAGTGAACTTGCTGAAGCTAATACAATGATAGCGAAGCTAATAGAAACAACAAAACGACAAGAATAAATGTTGATGGTTGTTTTTAGTAATACTAACTTCCTACAAGCACAAACCGCTCAACACCAAGCATCTGGATCAAATCCGGAACCCCTTGAACAGACACGACCAGATCAACAGACCACCCCACCTCCTACGGTGCCAATGTATCAGGGCCCTCCACTTTACATCCCACAGAATCAACCACCTCCGGTGGTAATCCCAGATGATGAGTGTGACTTTAGGGTGCCTGAAGCCAAAAATGCCACTGATAACAAAATGGCCCAGCAGATAGAGTCTCTCCAAGAAGAAATGAGACGAATGAAGGGTACAAATACTTTAGGAGGGACAAGATTCAGGGACCTTTGCTTTTATCCTGATGCACAGTTGTCGGCCAAGTTCAAATGTCCGGAGTTTGAGAAGTACAGTGGGGTGGGGTGTCCTCTGTCACATCTAAAACTATACTGCGGATCTATGTGCCAATACGGCGAAGATGACAGGCTATTGATGCAGTTGTTTTAAAGAAGCTTGAAAGGGCCAGCACTCAAATGGTTTTCCGGATTGGACCATACGCTTATCAAAAGTTGGCAAGACTTGGCTGAAATGTTCTGGCATAATTATCGGTTCAACACAGATGTAGGTCTGGATCGAAATGATATGGCTAAGATGACTAGAAAGCAAAGGGAAACAGTAAAAGAGTACGCCCAAAGATGGCAGGAGTCTGCTTCACAAGTGAGGCCTGCAATGACTGAACAAGAGATGAACACCACGTTCATCTCAACACTAGGGCATGCCTTTTATACTCATCTGGTTGGACACACCACAGGCACCTTCTCAAATTTAGTTCAAATGGCAGACTGGGTCGAGGACGGGATCTGGACTGGTTTAATATTTGACTTCACAGCCCTAAGTATAGCGGCAGGGACATCGGCACAGAAAAAGTTCGTGCCTTTTGTCAAAAAGAAAGAGGAAACTCAAGTCAACAATGTACAACCCAGCCAACCTCTTTTCATTCAGGCACCAGTTCAGAGGCCGCAGGCACCACAAGCCCCTTGGACGCCAGTACGTCGAGCTGTTTGGGCTCCAGCACCGCAGAATCCCTTTCAGACAGTTCCTCTGCAAGCACAACCAGCACCACAGTATGGGCAAAACCAGCAGGCACGACCTAACAGGGTAAACAGAGTATTTACCTGATTGCCCATGACACTATCAGAATTACTGCCACTCTTACTCAGAGGCGAATATCTGGTAAAATGTCCACCAAATCCTGAGGCTGCAAAAGGGCCAGGATACAACCCTAACCTGATCTGTGAATTCCATATGGGTGCACCAGGGCACTCCACAGATCAATGCTGGCAGCTCAACCATCAAGTACAGAACCTGATCGATAAAAAGGCTCTCATCCTAGATGGGCCTGCCAACCCACCCCAACAACAGAACAACAACCAAAACCCCCTACCTACTCACAATGGAGAGGGGAGTGGGCACAGGGTAAATGTTGTTTGTGGAGAACTCAACTTCAATCCCTCAGATTTAATAGCGCCTATCGGAGCAAAAATCAGGGTCCACTTAACAAAGGAATCAAAAACACCGGCGGTTAACACAGTCAACCACCACATGACAAACTCATCCCAAAATTCACTACCACCTCTCAAATTGTTTGACCTCACCATCCATCCCACTCATCAAACTCCCAATACTGCTACTCGACCGCCTCTCATTATACCATATGCATTGCAAGGTTTTCAATATATGACTCGACCACCCCTTCACATACCATACATCGCATTTTCACATCCACCACTCATCCTCCCATACACTCCATCAACTACTCCTACTACCGTTTCATCCAAATCATCGCCACCACCCCTTATTCTCAATGTAAAACCCGAGCCGCTTCCCATGACCATACACTCACCCAAACCATTCCCTTATAATTCTATCCAGGCAGTTCCCTAGAGTTACGAGACAACCGTCACCACAACCTCCGGGGTTGAAACCATGAAGAAAACAATGGTGGCCGACATTGGGCATATGACAAGGGCAGGGCGATACAAAAAAATATCAAAAAAGGGGGTAAGCATCAGGGAAGAGACTGAAGAAACAACAAAAGGCATGACGGATGAAGAGAAAAGAAAAGTAAAAGGAAAGGACAAAATGAGTGAGAGTGAACAGAAAGAAGAGAAGGCGAAAGTGACGGATAAGGAAGCTGCAGACTTCATTAAGCTCATTCTCCAGAGTGAGCATAATATAGTGGACAGATTGAACAAACAGCCAGCTCAAATCAGTATCCTGGGTCTGATGCAAAAATCAGAAGAATACCAAGAGGCATTACTGAGAGTTTTGGGAAAATCGCATGTACCTGCAACTACCTCACCCGCGCAACTAGAACAAACGATTGGCCAGATAATGGCCCCCAATCCCATTATTTTCACTGAAGATGAATTTGTGCCTGGAGGAACGGGGCACGTCGAGCCACTAAACATCATGGTCATATGCAAGGGCATGATGATTGCTAGGGTGCTGATTGATAACGACTCAGCGCTTAATGTTTGTCCGCTCGAGACCTTCCGAAAGCTTAACGCTGATAGGTCACATGTCAAGCCCAACAATAAGGTCGTCCGAGGTTTTGATAGTTCGAGAAGGGATTCTCTAGGAGAAGTGGATCTACCTGTCACAATAGGCCCATGTACATTCGAAGTAACGTTTGAAGTCATGGAAATACCAACAACCTTCAACTTACTACTGGGCAGGCCATGGATCCATATTGCCGGGGCAGTACCGTCCTCTCTACACCAAAGAGTCAAGTTCATCATGGGACAGAGAATGATATCAGTGCTGACAGAAAATCTTATCCCGGCTGGAAGAGCTCCGAATGTGCCATTTATCGACATTGAAATGACGAAGGACAAAGCACTCTGTCACTCTTATCAATTCGCCGCTGTCAATCATATTGAAAAGGGGTTGGAGAAGGTAAAAGCAAAACTATCAAGAACAGATCTGATGGTTGGTCGAGTCATGAAAAGGGCAGGTTATCGACCCAAGCAAGGGTTGGGACCAGGAGGAAGAGGGAGAGCTACACTGGTTGAAGCCAAAAAGCATACTCCTTATTTTGGTCTCGGGTTCAGGCCCACAAAAAGGGATATTGTAGAATTGAATGAAAAGAAAAAAGAGCTTCGACTAGCGAGAAAGCAAAATCGTGAACCAAATATCTGGAACCTGGGCAGAGTTCCGCATATTAGTGTTAGCTTCCCAAAATCACATATCAAACCCGACAGCTTATCAGAACCACTACCAGCAAAAAGGCCAAAAAGGGTAAATTTCAAACCCGTACACATTCATGAAGACTCAGTTGTTGAGTCTCAGTCATCATTCGTAGAAGACATTGATGTTTTATTCAATGGGGATTCCAATGAAAGTCTATCAGAGATCGTCTTAGAATCAACCAAAGTGGAAACCACCACGAACCAAGAGAAAAAATCACCCTTCCCCACTGGCATCGACTGGGCATCAGTCGTCGTCCTACCGAGTTTGGGAAGAACTATGCCCCCATCTGACAAAAATCAATCGGAGATCATGGTTATCTCCGAACCACCAACCAAATCACCCAACACATCACTTTCACATCTCATCCGCCCCCTCAGAGAAGGAGAAGTTCTGAACAATTGGGAGAAATTCCCATTGACCCTTGAGGCTGTTGAGGCCTCCAAAAAAAATGTCGTTAAATGAATCTAGTTTGTCCGAGGATCATAACGAGCCCTCGTCCTCGGGTAAAGACTGTTTTGAGGGTTCCCTATCTTTATTAATGAATTCGCATGATTGTTCTTTTTATTTCAGGTATTCGAAAAACAAAAAAATAAATATTCCTCAAAAAGCAAAAAACTCAAAAATTTCTCAAAAGTCAAAAAAATCAAAAAACTTTCAAAGTTGTAAAAAAATATATATTTTTCAAAAGTCAAAAAAAGAGTTTTCAAGGGATATGTCTCAATCAAATGAGTACCCAGATAAAACAGAATTTGAAAGGGACGAGTATGATTTCGATCTTGAACTCGACTTTGACCTCATAGGGATCGAAGAAGAGTCTGAGGACGAAATGGAGTACCCGCCCAAAGAAATCAAAGACTTGGTAGAACGTCACGAGAAAGGCGTTCAGCCAAACATTGAGGATACAGATTCAATCAATCTTGGTACCGAAGAGGACCCACGAATTGTCAAGATCGGAGCCTTATTAACATCGCAATAGAAAGAAGAAATAGCCGAACTCTTACGAAATTATCAGGACGTTTTCGCATGGTCGTACAGGGATATGCCGGGATTGGACACAGATCTTGTTGTGCACAAGCTACCAATTGCCTTCGGAAGTAAGCCAATCAAGCAGAAATTAAAAAGATCAAGGTCAAGGACGAAGTCATGAAACAGTTCGAAGCAGGATTTCTTGCAGTCTCTACGTACCCTGAGTGGTTGGCTAATGTCGTCCCAGTACCCAAGAAAGATGGGAAGGTACGCATGTGTGTTGACTATCGGGACCTGAACAAGGCCAGTCCTAAGGATGATTTCCCACTTCCACACATCGATACTCTAGTCGATAGTACAGCATGGCATGGCATGTTCTCGTTCATGGACGGCTTTTCAGGCTATAACCAAATAAAAATGACGGAAGAAGAACAGGAAAAAACTGCATTTATCACACCATGGGGTATTTTCCACTATAAAGTTATGCCATTCGGACTGAAGAACGCAGGGGCGACTTACCAATGGGCAATGACCACACTATTTCACGATATGATCCACAAGGAAATGGAGGTCTACGTAGACGACATGATTGCTAAATCCGGCATTGAAGAAGATCATCTAGTAAATTTAAAGAAGTTGTTCGAAAGGCTGAAAAAATACAGTTTAAGGCTAAATCCTGTAAAATATGTATTCGGGACAACATCGGGCAAACTACTGGGTTTCATCGTTAGCAGAAGAGGCATCGAGATAGATCCGGCAAAAACCAAGTATATCCTCGAGATGAAAGCACCCGTTTCAGAGAGAGATGTTCGGGTATTCTTGGGGAGGATACAGTATATTAGCCGTTTCATTGCTCAGCTTACGCCTATCTGTGAGCCAGTCTTCAAGCTACTAAGGAAAAACACGCCAAAGAAGTGGAACAAGGACTGTCAGGAAGCATTTGACAAGATTAAGCAATATCTGCTCAATCCACCAGTCCTAGTCCCTCCTACTCTAGGGTGACCTTTGCTGATGTACATCTCGGTGCAAGAAACGTCAATGGGGTGTGTGCTAGGGCAACACGATGAATCGGTACGGAAAGAACAAGCCATCTACTATCTCAGCAAGAAATTTACCGAGTACGAAGCAAAATATTCAACGCTTGAGAAGACTTGCTGCGCATTAGTCTGGGCATTTCAACGACTACGTCACTATTTGCTGAGTTACTCGACTATGCTAATAGCAAGGATGGACCCCATGAAATACCTATTCGAGAAACCAGCATTAACAAGTCGCACTGCAAAATGGCAACTATTGTTATCTGAGTTTAACATCACCTATATCACTCAAAAAGCCATCAAAGGACAAGCAATCGTCGAGCACCCATTGCCTGACTACGAGCCATTAAAAACAAATTTTCCTGATGAAGCCATACTGATCACTGAGGTTGAAGACGATAATGATGAACCAGACTGGAAAATGTATTTCGACGGAGCAGCCAATCAGAAAGGAAACGGAATAGGGGCAGTTCTGATCAAGCCAGATGGATCCCACGTGCCAATCGCAATTAGACTAAAATTTCAATGTTCCAACAATGAGGCTGAATACGAAGCATGCATAGTAGGGTTGAAGGCAGCATTGGATCTCGAGGTAGATGAAATCGATGTTTTCGGAGATTCAAGCTTAGTAGTCTATCAGACGACTGGAGAATGGAAGACCCAAGAGCAGAGACTGGTCCCTTACCACGAGTATCTGGAAGAACTAAGCTCGCGCTTTGATAGGATTTCATTCAAGTACATGCCGAGAGCTAAGAATCAGTTTGCAGATGCACTAGCTACACTGGCCTCTATGATCAACATCTCGGAAGACTTAATCATCGACCCTATTGAGATTGGAATTCAAGATGAGCCAGTCTATTGCTTACTCGTCGAAGTAGAAGAAGCTGAAGAAAAGCCATGGTATTCTGACATCAAGGCATATCTTGAAGATCAAACGTTCCCTTCAGACGCAACGCCAAATGATAGAATGACCATGCAGAAGCTAGCAGGACAATTTTTCTTGAGCAACGGTATTCTGTACAAGAAGTCGCACCATGAGATCTTACTTAGGTGCGTGGCAGAAACAGAAGCGAAACGACTAATTGAGATTGTACATGGGGGAGTCTGCGGACCTCACATGAATGGTCACATGCTTGCTAAGAAGATCATGAGGATGGGATACTATTGGTCGACAATGGAGAGTGACTGCTATCAGCGTGTCCGCAAATGCCATCTATGCCAAATATATGCCAACAAGATCAATGCCCCACCTTCAGAACTACATAATATGACTACTCCGTGGCCCTTCTCACTCTGGAGCATAGACGTCATTGGGCAGATCTAGCCAAAAGCTGCAAATGGGTATCGTTTCATCCTTGTTGCTATCGATTACTTCACCAAGTGGGTAGAAGCGGCTTCATACGCCAATGTCACTAAGAGCAACGTTATGAAGTTTGTCAAGAACAACATCATTTGTCGGTATGGACTTCCAAGTTGATTGGTAACTGACAATGCTAAGAACTTCAAGAACAAAGATATGATCAAAATGTGCAAAGACTTCCAGATCACCCATCACAACTCTGTACCCTACAGACCTAAGATGAATGGAGCAGTCGAGGCAGCCAACAAGAATATCAAGAAAATAATCGAGAAGATGGCAGTTACATACAAAGATTGGCACGACATGTTGCCCTTTGCACTACATACCTACCGAACCTCGTTCAGAACTTCGACTGGGGCAACTCCGTATTCATTGGTTTACGGAATGGAAGCAGTCTTACCCGTAGAGGTTGAGATTCCCTCCCTCCGAATCTTAAAAGAAGCAGAGTTAGATGAGACTGAATGGATTCAAGCTCGGTTCGATCAGTTGAATCTAATTGAAGAGAAATGCCTTGCAGCCATTTGCCATGAACAGATCTATCAACAACGAATAGGTCGTGCCTATAATAAGAAAGTTAAGCCTAGGGATTTCTCATCAGGAGACCTGGTCTTAAAGAAGATTCTGCCAATTTAAGAAGACGCCAGAGGAAAGTTCAGACCAAACTATAAGGGACCATTCATCATACAGAAGGTAATGACGGGAGGAGCTCTGATTCTCACAGAAATGGACGGACAAGTCTTCCCGCAACCAATCAATGCTGACACTATTAAGAAATATTACGCTTAAGACCTGATCCTGAGATGACGAAACGCCATTTTTGTTATCCCAAACAAACCATCACACCCTAGTCAACCCTTTTGAGCCATCACGTTCATTTCTTAACCTAAGACTAGGGTAAGTCAACAACTACAAAACGAAAAAAAAAAAGATCAGAAAAAAATAGAAAAATCAAAAGCATCAAAAGTGCTCCTGGCCCGCATGAGGATAAACTGTGAACGGCTAAAAATACAAAAAAAAATCAAGAAAGTCAAAAACTCGAACACTTGATCTTGGCTTGATCCAAATCTCCGGCCTAAACAAGTTCGAGAGACGCTGAGGGGAGACATAGATCACTTTTTCGAAATAAAAATAGACGAACCCCATGTTTATAAACTAAAACCCAGACCTTAACCTTTTTATAACCTTCCACTACCATAAGCCTAAGCCAACGTTTCATCCTACTTAAAGTCCTTTTTGATCAGGAAATGTTCTAGGGCAACATAACGATAGTGGCAGCACCAATGATCTTGCAACTTGGTCCGGACCTCAAAGTCTTGTCAATCGTTGGAAGACTCGAGAGGGGAATCTAGATCGGATATTCGAAAAAAAAGAGTACTCGAAGTGTAGAGTAGTCGATCTCGCGGCTCAACTTGAGTTGTCGAACCACGAATAGTCGTCAGCAAGCTCGAAAGGGGAATCTAGATCTATTACTCAAGAAAGAGTACCACTACAAGAGTAGAGTCGTCGATCTTGCAGCTCAACTTGAGTCACCAAGCCACAAAGACACGGAGACTCCGAGCAGAATCGTAATGAAAAATCTAAAAAAATACAAGTATGGTCTGAAAGGGCATAGTGAAAACCTAAAAGGGTGCTATGAGTAAAAGAATCAGACTATGGCAAGATCAAAGCCACCAGCACGATGAAAATCCCAAAAAGAACGTCGATGCGTAAAAATATGGAAATCGGGTCTGATGAAAATCATAATTGGCATCAGGGGCATTGGGAACGGCAAAATCTTTTCAAAATCCCGAGACTCAAAATAGTTTTCCAATACCATGGCACTGGGAATGACTCTAAAGGAATCAAAATAGTAATTGACGTTTATATCCTCTGTGATTGGCAAAAACACCAAGATCATCGCAACCAAAGGTTTTACAAACTTTGAATTTATCGTACTCATTTGATAAAGATATTTCATAAAATTTCAAAAAAGAAAAACTACTATTTTGACTGATGATGAAGATTCTAGGACTTATTCAAACTTCAAGTTTTCAAAGCATTAGATACACCTGAGGCCAAGTAAGTACAAAACCTATTTTCTTTGCATTAATCTTTCAACATTTTGTAATGAAAAGAAAATACAAAAAGAGTTAATACAACGCAATCAATCAAACATCATGAAAAAAGAGTCAAGGCATTCCTACAAAGCACGGATCCAGGCAGCCCGACTCATCATCAATTTTTCAGCGTCTGAAGCATCATGACTCACTAGATAAAATGCAAAGGGCATCGAAGCAGGGACCCCGAGCGAGCCCCTTCTAAGATTACTCTCCGGACTGACTGAGGCAGATAAACCATTGATCATCGAAGCAGAGTTTATAAGAATGGTTAACTAAGGAAACCATTGTGAGTGCATAGTCTTGATCATGCTTATGAGATTCTAAGTGAAGATGAGTACATGCAAACATTCCCGAGGGGAATTGTACTAAAACCATTTGGATTGAAATCAGAAGCTTCTCGAGAAACGGCCGTTGTTATCATGAATCACATTAACCTTGTTGAGATCCTTATGGATGTGAATCAGTAGTCCACCGTACTTTCTAGCATTGTTTCAAGAACGATGACTCTTTGAGGTCGTATCAACAAGCGTAGCAGAAAACTACAATGGAGCCCTTCAAGTGATGACAGCAGAATTTCAAGTCCCTTCACCTCTGGTTCTGATTTGAAAAAATTTCTTTGTAAGGTATTGTAAACAACATGCCGAGGGGATTTGAATGGTGGTCGATGTTTCCTTGGATCATTTGTGTCCTAGCCCGATATCAAGGTGTCGAAGAAGGCCATCAGGGTGGTTAATCCAAGAAATGCCAAATGGTCACTCCGAGGTCATATGGGTCGAACATACAGAAGTGGATGACAAAGCAGTTCACAGTACATATAGAATACTGATTAACTCTGACCTTGGATTGGGAACAAAGTGATGGGTTGCTACCTTAGATTGACAGTGCGAACGCCTGGCAAGTGTTATGACTAGTAACATGCCAGTTAGAGATATTGGTGTGATAATGAATCAAGAAGTGCGAAAGAGTATGTTGATACTGCAAGAGAGTAGCACCGATGCAACAGGTCTTGGTCGATTCAGTTCCAACTGCAAAACTCTCTCTTGGATCAGTGACAGTTGTTAACAACCATATTGCTTGTGCTCTAAACAGCAAAACTCTCTCTTGGATCAGTGACAGCTGTTAACAACTATATTGCTTGTGCTCCAACTGCAAAACTCTCTCTTGGATCAGTGATAGCTGTTAACAACTATATTGCTTATGCTCCAACTGCAAAACTCTCTCTTGGATTTGTGGCGACTGCTAACAACCTCAGTACTTGCACCGTTGAAATGATCAAAGGTATCAAAGGACAATGCATGAATTGAGAGGGTTAGCTTATGATAGAAATAGAGCAAGATCAATAAAAGAAGGCAATGAAGAGGAAATTAAAAAAAAAACCAAAAAATCAAAAGAATTTCAAATATCTTTCGAGTTGCACTCAACTCTGATTTGTCAAAACACGATCGAAGAAATAGTCGGATTTCAAAACTCATCAAATTTTCATCAAATCCAAGATCTCACACGACCTCCGCGCCATCGAGATCAAGGATTTAATAAGGCAAAACTCTGTTAGACCCCGTGCTTGAGGCGCCATTTTTCACAAATTCATCAATTTAAATGAAATTCGAAGTCGTGTTTTACAAAGTTCTATTTCCCGTGCAAATATGGGTTTAGTCTATTCTTTGCAGTTCTTTACAAACAATTCCTGCAAAGAAGGGCAGCTGTAGACACCTCAATTTGAACGGGCCACTACTCGAAAAGGCCTAAAAATACAGATTTTCCAAATAAATGGGCCAACGGGCCTTAAGGGCCCAAGTCATTGAAAAGTGACATTTTGACCAAACCGAGGCCCCTAAAACCTCTCAATGGTTTAGGAGGCCACCAAAAGGACTCGGCCTACCTTACGCTTTCCCAATATTCACCGCTCCACTTTCAAAATCAAAAACGTCAAATTTTCGATAAAGTTCACCAAAGGGCCTAAAAAGCCCGATTTGCCAACACGTGGCATCTCGATCAAACCAATGATTTCAAAAATCTTAAAAAAATAAATAAAATTAACAAAATGAGACTTGGGATGCCTACCACCTCTTATACCTTCCACCGCTCCATCTCCGAATCCAAAAAAATCTAAACCCACCTAAGGCTCATAAACTCTCAATTATTCAAAATCCACTTTTCTCACCTCCCCCCTAACCTAAACTCAATCTCACATCACCTAAAAATCTAATACCAACCTACACCCTCAAAATCCATTCCAAAATAACCCCCAACCATTCCTAAAATCCAAAACCATTTCATAACCCAAGCCCAAAACACTCCAAAGTCCCTAAACCCAAATCCATATCCAATTCATATCCAACCCACAACCCTAACCCATCAACCACTACTCACATCAACCAATCACCACCTTGATAATCAAAGATGACAAATGTCATCACCCCATCTCACCTCCCTCACCCAACTACCTACCCCATTAATTTGCTTTAAATCCCATCTACCCATACATCAACCCATCACCTTTTCTCTCAAATCAAACACATCTACCCATACCCCTAACCTATACCTCCCATAATCTATCCTCATCATTTCCTACAAAACCCACATCTACAACCTAAACCTACACCATCCTCTCAAGTCAAACACTCAACCTCTCCCATCAACCTATCTCAACCCTTCATTTCCACCCACTTTGACACATGGTATCATCTCCCTCACCCTCCCAAAATATCATCAACCACTTCTTTAAATCCCCTATTCTCTTAAATCAAATACCATTTAATCACAACCACCATCTTAAACTCATCTCACCAAACACTCCACCCAAATGAGTTGGGTAGGATCCAAACCATTTGGGTCAAAACTCACCCATTTAACCCCCGTTCCCTAAATACCATTCAATCTCCTTTAAATTACACCCACTTCTCTCTTAAACTCATAACTATTCTATCATTTTTCTTCACTTCACCCCATTATATCCCTAAAATAACTCCTCAACATTTATAAATACCCTCCTCCTCTTCCCAAAAATGGCCTCCAATTTTCACTATAAAATTTCTCCCCAACTCTCTCTCTACTAACAACTATCACCATTCTCACTAAAAAAAAAAATCTTATCAATTTCCTCACACTAATCCTCCCCAAGTCTCACAAAAAAAAAAAATCACATACTACACTCATCTCTCTCATTATCTCTTCTCTACTCCTTCAACCAAAAAAGAGTTGTATTTTCTTAAAATATTAAGGACTCAAGAAGACTCAAAGAAGAAGAAGAAAGAAGATACAAGGTGGGTGCAACAAAAATAAACCCCATCTCTTCTACACCCTCTCCCCCTCCCTCTTCTATCATCCCCTCCTCTCTTCTCAAGGTAAAGGTTTATAAGGATCATCCCCTTCAATGGGATGATCCTATAATCAAGCCAAAAATAAATCCCTATTTAGGGTACAAATGCACAACACGTGACACTTTATTTTCTGTATTTTTTAAAATCAAAATGACCGAGTTGAGTTGAGGTTACCACTATTTAGTAGGGAGAAAAGGGTGCCTAACACCTTCCCTTTTCTCCAACCGAGTCGCTTACCCCGAATCTCAAGGCTCGATTAGTTCCTATCCATCGAGAGTCACTAAATGCCACAAATGTCACATTTTCTAAAAAATACACATCGGGTGACCATTCACACCCACTTACAAAAATGAATGGTAGCGACTCCAAACCATTGTAGATGTGGTCATCGTAATAAAGAAATCACGTGTCTACATAAACAATTATGGGATATAATCCTACTTGATGTTAATTTTTATTTATTTCTGGAATAAAAAAAATTAGGATAGAGTCCGAGTTAATTTCTATTTATTTTTTAAATTAAAAAACTAATTTTTTTTTTATATTGACGTAATTTTTAAGTTTTTTAATATAAGAAAAACATGGGATATGAGTTAAAGTCCTACTTGGCATTGATTTAGTGGAATAGAATTCTACTTTGAGTTCATTTCTATTATTATTATTTTTTTAAATTAATTTTAAATTATTTGTTTTTAAATATTGGCCGACAAAAATACTTTTGCTTTTAAGAAAAGTAGAGGATATTAATAGAGAGCTGCATTTGACACACCAACTTTTAGTAACGTCATACCAATTCTTATGTAAATCATGGTGTGGCAATAGTAACCCTATATTAATATTTAATTTAATATTTTAAACTTTCAATAATCAATTGGGAGATCCAAAATTTAAATGTGGGCTGATTGAGTCCTATTTGATTGTTGAAATTTTGATTATGGATTCAAAGATCCAAATTTTAATGTATTTTGACTATCAATTCCAAGATTCAAATTTTAATGTGGCAGAGTTGTTGAGTGATTGTTTGCTCATAGGGCTGTGAGCAAAGCTGTTTGACATGTGGTGCGACTGTCATTAACAATAGAGAGAAAATTTCTCTCTCCTCCCATTGTGAAAAAATATAATTTTTAGATAGATCACCTTGTGACATTCAAAAACATGATCAAGTGCAATAGGGTGCAATAGGGTTGTAGGGAACAAAATTATGTGAATTTTTAAAAAAAAATTCATTTTTCATCATGAAATTTTATTTTTAAATCTGGTTGCTCAGTCCGTTTTCAACACCTTGCTTTGAAAAATAATTTTTTTTTTAATATTTTAATTTTAAATATGAATATTTTCAAGAAATCTAGAAAGTTGTGTTGATGGATTGTCAATGTGATAATCAATGTGGGGCCAAGGATCCCTTCTACGAGTTGAAATCTGTGGGCAATAGGGGTGCAACTTGGTTTGGTTTGGTTTGGTTAGAGGCCAAATTGGAACTGAATCAACATAGGTCGGTTCCATTAAATTCGAATTAGAACCGTACCAAAATGTCGTTGGAACCAAACCAACCCAAACCAAATTAAGGTCGGTTTGGTTTGATTTAGTTCTATGAT
>NW_028237191.1:0-38488 GCF_017979445.1 Akebia trifoliata | reverse complement strand
TTCAGATGTGTAGAGTTCAGAAGAGGAGCTGAACTTCTTCGTTTTCAGATGTGTAGAGTTCAGAAGAGGAGTTGAATCTGGTGTCTTCGAACGCAGATGGAAGAAGACGAAGAAGATGATGACTCAGATCTGTTTGAGATGAAACGAGATGAGTTCGTTTCGAACGCAGAGAAACGAAGGAAGAAGAAGAACTCAGATTTGGTTTTTTTTTTTTTTACGGGGAGGTAATTGTAAAATCGAAGAAGTTATTTGTTTAAAACGATTGTATTTCCAAGTTTGATCTGGACCGTGTATCTTGCGAATATCGAACGGCTCAAACGGTATGTCGCAATGGGGTCGTAATGGGGGTCGCAGGAACCCGACCCCATATATATATATATATATATATATGGGTCACGTTCCTAAGACTCATATTGAGACTCACATTGCGACACACCATTTTGTCTTATATGGGCAAAAATGTTTAGAATGAGCTGATTTTTTGTGAGGATGATCTCTGTGATGAGGGGATCATCCTGGCAAAAAATCATCCAATTCCAAAACTTCTAACCCCATCAAAATTGATTTACAAAAAATGGACGGTCTATAATTTTTCAACAAAAATTGGACGGTCTAGAAGTTTCATAATGAGCTGATTTTTGGCAAGGATGATCTCCTCACCATAGAGATCATCCTCACATAAAATCAGCCCATTCCAAATATTTTTGCCCATATAAAACAAAACGGTGTGTCGCAATGTGAGTCCCAATATGAGTCTTAGGAACGCTGTTCTATATATATATATATATATAGGGTCACGTTCCTAAGACTCATATTGAGACTCACATTGCGACACACCGTTTTGTCTTATGTGGGCAAAAATGTTTGGAATGAGCTGATTTTTTGTGAGGATGATCTCTGTGATGAGGGGATCATCCTGGCAAAAAATCATCTCATTCCAAAACTTCTAACCCCATCAAAATTGACTTACAAAAATTGGATGGTCAATAATTTTTCAACAAAAATTGGACGGTCTAGAAGTTTCATAATGAGCTGATTTTTAGCAAGGATGATCTCCTCACCATAGAGATCATCCTCACAAAAAATCAGCCCATTCCAAATATTTTTGCCCATATAAGACAAAACGGTGTGTCGCAATGTGAGTCCCAATATGAGTCTTAGGAACGCTGTTCATATATATATATATATATAGAACAGCGTTCCGAAGACTCATATTGCGACACACCGTTTTGTCTTATATGGGCAAAAATATTTGGAATGGACTGATTTTTTGTGAGGATGATCTCTATGGTGAGGAGATCATCCTTGCCAAAAATCAGCTCATTATGAAACTTCTAGACCGTCCAATTTTTGTTGAAAAATTACAGACCGTCCAATTTTTGTAAATCAATTTTGATGGGGGTAGAAGTTTTGGAATGGGATGATTTTTTGCCAGGATAATCCCCTCATCACAGAGATCATCCTCACAAAAAATCAGCTCATTCCAAACATTTTTGCCCATATAAGACAAAACGGTGTGTCGCAATGTGAGTCTCAATATGAGTCTTAGGAACGTGACCCATATATATATATATATATATATATGGGTCACGTTCCTAAGACTCATATTGAAACTCACATTGCGACACACCGTTTTGTCTTATGTGGGCAAAAATGTTTGGAATGAGCTGATTTTTTGTGAGGATTATCTCTGTGATGAGGGGATCATCCTGGAAAAAAATCATCCCATTCCAAAACTTCTACCCCCATCAAAATTGATTTACAAAAATTGGACGGTCTGTAATTTTTCAACAAAAATTGGACGGTCTAAAAGTTTCATAATGAGCTGATTTTTGGCAAGGATGATCTCCTCACCATAGAGATCATCCTCACAAAAAAATCAGCCCATTCCAAATATTTTTGTCCTTATAAGACAAAACGGTGTGTCGCAATGTGAGTCCCAATATGAGTCTTAGGAACGATGTTCTATATATATGGGTCGGGTTCCTGCAACACACATTGCGACACACATATAAACAACGTGTTTGTCTTATATGGGCAAAAATGTTTGGAATGAGCTGATTTTTTGTGAGGATGATCTCTGTGATGAGGGGATCATCCTGGCAAAAAATCATCCCATTCCAAAAATTGTAACCCCATCAAAATTGATTTACAAAAATTTGACGGTCTATAATTTTTCAATAAAAATTGGACGGTCTAGAAGTTTTGGAATGAGCTGATTTTTGGCAAGGATGATCTCACCACAGAGATTATCCTCACAAAAAATCAGCCCATACCAAACATTTTTGCCCATATAAGACAAAACACGTTGTCTATGTGTGTGTAGAAATGGTTGTCGTTTGAACCTGACCCTATATATATATATATATATATATAGGGAAGGGATGGCAGACAAAATCTGAGACCAACATCCATACAAATTTTTTCAGCCATTAGACGAAAACAGATCTAACGAAATCAGACCGTTGAACGCATTTAAATAGCGCGTGCTATTTAAATCACTTAAAACTTATGTTATTTACAAACACCTCCCCCATTCAAATGTGTTTTTTCTCATCCCATCGTCTTCTCTTCTCCTCAAACCCTTTACTCTCCATTCACTGACGACGATGCAGATAAGGCACAGATCAGACGAAGAAATCAGGCGAGAAAAATCCAATACGTATTTCAGCTTCATCTCCATCGTTTACTCGTCTGTTCCTCTCTATTGCGACGACTCACTACCGTTCCAGCCATTGCGACGAAAAAGACGGAGACGTGAGTCTCTCTCTTTCTGCAAAAAAAAAAAAGAAAAAACCATTTCTCTTCATTTATGTTGTAATTGATAGATCACATCTCATATTCTATTCTGGTTGTTTTTGCAGTAATTTTTTTCGAGTTTTCAACCCTTGCATTGCATTTGAATTTAAACCCTAACCCTAGATCGACAACCTTGTTTCCTCCTCGTTAAACACCATACAATTAATTAAAAATAATTTGAATTATTCCTTATATATGTGCTTTATACATCCAAAAGAACCAATCTCTTTATTATTATTGGATTTAAAAAATAAAAAAAAACTCAAAACGGTCTGATAGGATGATGGTGATTGAAAAAGACTAGAGCCATTAGAAATGATTTTAGCCACTTGACAGCCTTGTTCAAAATGCAAAATCGACCAATTGATTACTGATTATTGAGAAACCAAAACATATTACGAGGAAAGAGGGCGAATTCTGTCCAAATTGACAGGAGATGAGAATTTTGGGATAGTTTGTCAAGGATCCTCATCTGCTTTGAACTAGAGTGATGTGCACGAAGCATTAGCTGCTACAACGTCAAATTATTCCATAGTTTCAATGGGAGAAAGATTGAAATTTTTTGTTGCTACGAATGTTGAAGAATATGAATTTTTCTGTAATACGAGGTACATCAAAATATCTGATCAAAGAATGTTTCTTAGACCACATTATGTTTTTATTTACAGGCTGCATAGAGAATGGTCCACATAATAGACCACATTATGTGGTGAAAGGTTTGGTAGCACTAGCTAATCCTGAAATAGCTTCACGGAGGAAACTTAAGATTAGAAGGGATCAAGTATTCAAGGTTATCAAAAGCGTTACGCGTGCCTAGGCGATGAGGGAGTCGCCTTGTGTAGGCTCGCCCAAGCACGCATTTTGATTCATTAGGTATTTTTATTCTTGAAAATATACATACTTGATTCTTTTATATTTTGTTGTAGTTCTATTTTGGCATATGTTGGACGACGAGGGAAGAATATGAAATTTTAGGGGGTTAGAGAATTTGATTTAGGATTTTCATTAAGGATTAAGGGTTGAAGAAAAGAAGTTTCAAGTAAAGGGGTTTTCGTTAAAGATTTGAGATTGGATAAGTGGATTCTTCAAATCCACTCACAAAGTTCTTTGTAAGAGAAAAGAAACTTAACAAATGAGGTTTGGGTTGATTTGGATGGAGTTTGGATAGTTTTTTCTTTCACAATCTACATAGAACTAGAGATTTTAGTTGTTTTTTTAATCTTTAAAAGTGATGGATAAGTGTTTGTTTTGGGGCTATAACTATCTAATCCGAAAAAAAAAGAGCCAAGGAAAAAAAATGACCAAGATTCCCTTAATGGGGTATCTTGGCTCGTTGGAGCTCGAGGCGTTGCCTTTTGGCACTTTTTTCTTTGCATCACATAGCTTTGATTCACCACTTTTTATTATTGCCTAGGGTAGGTAAAGGGACAAGGCCTCACAACGAACGCAACACAATGCCGAGCGCCCTTTTTGCCTTTGATGACACTGGAAGGGATTATATGTTACATAGTTAAGTTGGAAGAAGTTTGGCTACAATAAACATTGGAAAAAGCTGTAATGGAAAATGTTTGTTTGCCACCAATACCTATAATTAAATTTTTTATTAAAACAAGAGTTATTGTTTTAGTCTTTTAGATGCCAAAAGAAACTTATCTGAGTCATGATTTCTTTTTATCCAATATTTGTTAGTAATTTTTTTTCATTTTCACATAACAAAACTCAGTCTTACTAGGTGGAGTGCTGATTGGAGGAGTGCCACTCTTTGTATGAGCAGGCTGGTTGGTAAATTCTATGCTTTGGTATTTTATTTTTAACATAGCATCAGTGTGAATGCTCAGTGAGCTTTTCTTTATATATTCTTCTCTACTGTAGCTGTTGGATTCAAGCTTGCCGAAGATAATGTGAACCCGAAAACATCATTTGAGAAGGCTTCAAGTCACTTAAAACAAGTTCCTGTGGGGAGAGACTCAAAGACATATGGAGTATGCTAATGCTGTTGCAAAAGAACTAGGCAGCTGGAATGAAGTTGCTGACTTTTATAGAAGGGCATAATGAGTGTGGAAGATCACAACCCTCATCAGATGCTCTTGCAAAGGGTGCTCTATATGCTCATTGTTTCTTTTGAGATAGCGGTTGGGTTAAACGGCCGAGTGTGGGTATGATTCTTGAAACCGTTTTAGCCGCCATTTTTTTTTTCCTCCATTGTTAAATTTCACTGCGCCCTTATGATCATCACTTCAATCCTAGATTTCCGACCCAAAATGCTTATTAATTCCAATTTATTTTTCAAATTATAGGTGAATGCTGACTCTCCATCCACAGTCATCCTCATGACTAATGCGATTATGACTTCAGAGTATCTTTCAACTAGGGAGGAACTGATCGAGTTTGTGTTTGCAAATGAAGTTATGAAGAAGAATCTGAGAGAGATCTTTGATTCCGCTGTGAGGAAGTCCGTGTTATGATATCATTCCCAATATAAATGAATTGAATTTATGATTGTATCATTCATCTTGTAGTTGGATATTGTACTAAACTGAAATTTACCCATTCTAATGAAATCAATTGTACGTCTGATGCAACTTTTTCAGTATTTCTTTTGGTGATTTTTAATTTTAATTTTTGGTGATTTCTTTTGGTAATATGTACATGTGAAAGGTTGAAGTTTATGAGGCTGTCACCAGGGGAATTCACACTCATGTTGAAGACTTCGACGCCAATGCAGTTGTCGAACTTGAGGTGGCACTGTGGTAAATAATTGGATTTGCAAGTTCAAACCAGAGTCAGAAGGTACCTTTAAGGCATTGCTTATGAGCATTCCAAATAAATTTTGGAAGAAAAATGAAATATTTCATTTGTAACTATCAAAACAACACTTTACTATTGATAGAAAAACTATTCTTACACATCGCTACGTCAGGAGATATAATTATGCCAAGCCAAAACTGCTACTATATAGAAGTAGCCCGCAACTTCCCTTGCTCTCTCATACATCCATAAACGTGACAACTTCATAACAATACTAAAACTACAATTTTTTCTTCTTGTAACCAATACTCTTCTTTATGTCCTCGGCTATGTTTTGTGCATTCATTGAAACCCTAGCTAGGCCTCTCCTTGTAAGTCCTGCACAGTACAACCCATTCTTCCCCTTCCAGTGCTTAGGAAAAGGAGCGCTCGGCATTCCAGCATCGTTTAGGAGATGCCCTTCATCCTGCATAAGAGAAATTAAGAACATATGAGTATATTAGGAATTTTTCATCTATTAGGATATGATCTTAATGTTAAAATTAAATTAATGACATAATTACCTCAAGCCAATTATTTGCAAGGCTTCTAAAGCCAGTTGCAAAAATTATAGCATCGAACGCTAATGCCTTTCCATCCTCAAAAACCAACTTGTTTCCTTCTATGCTTGATATCTCCGGCACAACCTGCATATATTGATTACTGACAAACGAATTGAGTGTCATGTTAGTATCATACAATTAATAATATAAGCGATAGATGTGATTTATAAGGTGTATCCATATACATTATATCATGATCTCACGAAGATAAGCTTAACGCTTTTATGGTACCTTTATCTCTTTATTTCAGATCATCTCCACCGTCCCAACATCTATAACTAGAGACCTTCCCATGGCTCCTTTGAGATAAAATGGCCCTTGTGTCGGTATTTTTTATCCCAAATTTGGATAAATCTCCGTACATAAGTTTGGCAAGCGTCAATACCAAACAATCCATTAAAAACAATGGAAGAAACCTTAGCAGGAACAGCAGGACCCCTGTAGCTTAGTGTAGCACAATAGAATACAAGACATCTACATGAAAGTGAGGACATGGAATTGCATCCATCTGCAAGAATTGAAGCTAACAAAATTACAAATTAAACAAACTACACATAATTAAAAAATACAGAAATAAACAACTCTCGATTAAAGAAAAAGAATTTGAACTTCATACCATGCCAAGTATCTTCATTACTGTAATGGGTTTAAAAAACAATCAAAACTAGCTTCTTACATGCATAGGTTGAACTTATCTCTTCATCTTTTGGTAGAAATAATTCAATAATATTATTCAACAAGACCCATTAGTATAAAAAATCCTCCAAATTCACAACCTTAGACAAATAATTAAGAATGTCAATAATTTCTATTGTTTGTAGACTAGAAAGATCACCTGCAATGAATTCAACAACCACGCCATCCACCTCTATCGAACTACAACCAGATTTCTTCTTCAACCCCAACTCTTTGAGCGAGCATCTAACTCTCTTGGCTTCAGATTTCCAACCAGCTTCTTTGTAGATGTTATATAGGATCACATAAGTTCCACAATCTGTTACTCTCAAATTAGCAAGCTTGTTCCAAACTCTTTTCCCTACTTCAACATTTCTATAAATTCTACAAGCACTCAATAGAGCCCCCACACGTTAGCATCCCTTTCAAAATATCCTCCCATCTTTTCCTCTATAAACTTCTCAGCTTCCTCTAACATACTCGCTCGAGCCAAGAGATCGACCACACACGCATAATCCTCAAGTAGAGGCTTAATTTGATAGACCGAACCCATTTGATCGAACAATTTAAAGCCCTCACCAACCAAACCCCTTTGTTTATCGCTTATTACAAGCTGCCATTCTCCAGGTTTCCATCTTCTTCGTCGCCATGGCTGAAACGATAGTTAGTCATCGTCGTCGCAATAGAGAGGAAGAGGGTTAGGGTTTGAGGTAAAACGAGGTGAAGAGAGAAGAGATGAGAGAAATCTAATCTGCGTTTAGAGTTAGGGTTTGAGTTAGAGAAGGCAAAACAAGGAGAAGATAGAAAAGAGGAGAGAAATCTGAGCTTAGTCCTTGTTCGGGGAGGTGTTTACAATTTCTGCGCCTGATTTGCATCGTCGTCAGTGAATGGAGAGTAACGCTGTGTTTGGATTGAGGGAAGGGGAGGGAAGGGAAGAGAAAATTTGCAATTTTCTCTTCCTTTCTCCTGTTTGGATTGTTAAGTGAGGAGGGAAGAGACGAAAAATGGAGGGAAGGGAAGGGAAATTTGGCCAAATTTTGTTCCCCCCCAAATCGGAGTGACGAGGAGGGAAGGGAAGGGAACAAAATTTTGTTTCCAACTTTGTCCTCAATGTTTTCAAAATTTCCAAAGAAATATGATATAGGCAGGCTAAGTATTACTAGTTACACCCCAACTTATTAACCACAATCCAATTTCAGAAACCCTAGAAGAACTTACGAAGAAGACGAAGAAGAAACCTAGAGAGAAGGGACGAAGGTGGCGACCTCGAGTAGGAGACGAATTCGACCAAAGACGACCTGAGGTATTCTCTCTCTCTCTCTCTCTCGTGTAAACACAAAAGCTCTCTTATTTTCCTTTTTTGTGGTATTTCTGAGTTTCCAAGATTATTGAAGACACTATTTCATTTCTAATGATCTTGGTGTGGTTTAATTTTTTTCGATGATTTAGATGGATTTCTTATTTCTAATTGTCACCATTCTTGTATTTTTGATCTGGGTTTTTGGGGGCTAATTGATTCCAACCTTGAACATTTCTGAACATGGTAGTTGGTTGATTATAATAAACGTTTATTGGGATCGAGATTATTGTTCAGTTGGTTTATGTGCTCTGAATTCAATCTGGGCTTGCCAATTAGAAAACAAAAACAAGATGGAATTTTGTTTTCCTTTATAATTTCAAAATCTATGAAGATTCATTTATTTTCTTGAACCACATGGTGATGGATTGATTGCTTTTAATTATGTTCCATGATATTAATTTTAATTGAGGACATAAATGAACGAGGATTCCTCTGTATGGAGATGAACTAGAACATAAAAATGGATGGATTGTCGAACTCATATGGTTGAAAGACAAGATGGATTGATGGGTGAGTGATTGCCTCATTGTCAAAGGTTGGGTGCTTGAGATACTTGAATTAGGGTAGAGTTGATAGGTGCGTAGGTTTTGGATGAATGTAGGATAAGGAGATTGCTTAGGATGACCAGTGTTTCCTGAAATAGACAGGTCAATGGTTCCCCCTTCGTATCTTTTTAATCCTAGAGAGTAAAGGGTAAGTGTGGAAGGTATGCTGATGATGGTGGTTGCAGAAAATGATAGGTCAGTGGGGGTTTTGGTTACTAACTTTCTATTGTGTCTTTAACAGTGGGATAGTACACCACAAGGTAGGCGTAACATGCATCGTTGCTAAAGGACCTGAAATAACGCAGTTTATGCTGGTCCTTCTCACCAATCATAGCCTTTAGTATCAATTATTTGTGTTAAAAAATATCAATATCATGGTAAAAAGGGTCTAGATGGGATTATAATCTTGGTTTAGGGGACACAAGTTTTTGACTAATTTTTTTAAAACCTTTTTCTTATTGTCTTTCTTCCAAAATAGTGGACCCTTTAAAGGCTTCTGTAGTCCTCAAGTTGATTGTCTCATCCCATTTCATTTTACCTTTTTACTTGATTCTTTATGTATAATCTTGATTCAACATTGGGAGAAGTGTTGTAGTTTCTCTTCTTAAAGTTGCTGATGATTTCATCATTATGATTTATAAGAGTAGTCCCTCCTTTAGAGAAGACAAGTTTTCCACATGCAAGACTTTTTTGAAACTTCTCCATTACCAGGTCCTAAAGATTGATTGTGTGAAGATTACTTATGGGTAAACCTACTTGCACTGTAACATATCATTGAAGGCCATCAATGTTTCTCCTTTAACGTGGATACCTGCATACTACTCATGCTTTGGCTCACCTTATGACATGTCACAATTTCAACACACTTTAGTTCTATGGTACATAGATTCTAATTGAAGGTGTTAATTTCCTATACTTTATCATTGACTCTAGTGTGGTGCTTTTGGGGATTTTCTCACCTTATAGTAAGAGATTGGTTAGCATTTATCTTCCTTTTGGGTTCTGTCCTATCAATCTAAATAGTTGTAGCAAATATACCACTAAACATAATTTTTTTGGTTTTTTTTTTTAATAGTGCATGTTTTAGTTGTAGCCTATAGGCTATTTTTTTCATCTTATCTTCTCATATTCCATAACTGACATCTTTTTAGCTGCATGGTGTTATTTTCTTAGGCTTCTCGGGATGAAGCTTCCAAGCAGAAGGAAGGATTAGTAAATGAAGTGGGATGTCTAAGGGTTGAGATTCAACAAATAAGAGATGATAGAGATTGTATCCAATCACTCGTGCAGAATTTACCAGCAGAAGTAGCAAAGTACAAAGAAAGTGCTGGGAGCAGTTACAGCTATTGCAGAACCAAGTTGCGGCTGTAAACGAAAAATTAAAGGTAATGCTCACATTTAGGAAATTTATTGTTAATTGAATTAGGAAAATATGGCATTTTGGAAGAGAAGGTTTCGAATTAGGAAACCTACAATTATATAAGTTACACCTATAACCATTCTAAAAAATAGTGAAACACTTCCATCCCTCATCCATGGATGTAGGCTTAACCAAACCATGTAAATTTTGTGTTTTCTTGATTGTTTTTCATCGCATATAAACCACTTGATCAAGGGGTGGAGGTCACATGATTAACTTCATTGTGGGTGGTCTTAGGTTTCTTGTATCTTTTCGGGTTGGTCATCTCGACCTCCCTTTCTCCTTTTTTTTTTTCTAAATGTCTTGAAATTTTTTTTTTCAATTTCTCAAAGTGAATCAGTCATACTGTCATCATCAACCATATTTAGAAGAATGGCTACATTTTCTGAGCTAAATTTCTACTTACATGTAATCTCAGTTTCATTGTGCAACTCTGCCCACACCAACTCCCCTAGTCTGTGCCACATTTATATGAAGCTTAATACGACTATAGGCTTAGTAGGATTAATGGAGCAACTAAAATACTAATATCAGTACCATTTCGAGATAGAGAAAACCAAATTGTATCTTGCTTTAAATATTGAACACTGATGGAGGCATGGAACATACAAGTTTCAAACATTCTTTTAGTACATTGCTTCAGTGTACTAGTATCTTGGGAGACATTTTATTTGTTAAATTGTGTATAACTTTACTTAGTTCAAAAAAAAAAAAAAAAACTAAACTTATTTTTGTTGTCTGTAACATTACACTTACATGCGTTGTCTCCTTGAAACTGCTCAGGTCCCTTCTGATAATCCCTCTAAAGAAAAGCAATATGGAGATGAGGTAACTTTACTGCATTTATTTGGTTTCCATTTTTTTATTATTAGATAAGAGCTCATCTTAGTTCCAGTAGACTAAACTGATAGTTTGAAACATTTTCACCTTTTTCTCATACCTGAGTGCTAATTAATTTGTGTTCTCAATCAATTTGTAGATATGACCCTGTTCGCAGAGAATTCTCTTTTCTAGTGCTCTTGTATCTTTTGGTTGTTTGTTATAAACATGATGAATGGGTTATAGACCATACACGGTTCATCCAGTCATCAATTTAGACTATGCAATCAGCGGGCCGTGGCCCCAAAATCATGCCCAATCATGTTATCCTAATCCATAAATGGATGAACTTGTTCCCTATTTGTTATGTCTTGTTCATACTTGGATGATTAGATTGCTCTATTAGTATGGATTTGGGGTATGACCCATCCAAGAGGTTGTTCACTGGATAAATAGTTGCAATTGATGGCCACTTATCTGCTAAAAATCAGAGTTAAGTCCAAAATTCTCACTATTTATTAATTGTTTCTTATTGCAGGAAGGACATGAATACAATTCAGTTTCTTCTTCTGGACTAAGTAGTTTCAAATTCCCCAATGGTCATTCCAATGTTCCACTTGTTCCAACTGCCATAGATGTTGACCAATATGTAGAGTACCCGCTCGACAATCCATCAGATTTCCCATGCAACATGGAAGAAGAAGAAAGGGTAAAGCTACTATATATTTTAACTTTTTTTCATGTTCAAGTTGTTTTCCGTGGGTTGGGGGGACTTAAACATTAAGCTCACCTCACAATAAAAAAGATAATATGATAAATTTATTAATAAAATAAATATACGAGAAAATATGAAAATTTGTAGATCTATTTCATATATGGGGAAGTTATTTTTTTGCCGGTATTAATAAGGGGAAAGTATACAAGAAAAAAGAAAGAATATTATCCATAATTATACAGATGGGGCATGGGCCTCGAACACCAGGCATTAAAAAGAGTTTAGAAGGCGTGAGGAATTTACTTTTCTTAGAAATCTCAATGGATGAGTTGTACACCTCACAAACTTCTACATTTTTTTTTTTTTTACCAAATAAAGTTCTATTTGTTTTGGGGATGTTCCTACCCGACCAAAAAATAATTTTCCTTTCTCTTGATTCTGACTCTCAAAATAATGCAGATGTTCATGGAAGCGGTAATAGAGTCTTTAAAGGACTTGGACTTCAGACGCCCTCAAGAAGGACAATTATCCAATATGGGCACCAATTCACCAGAATCTTCACATAAGAGTGACCAAGAGTCTTCCTCCAAGGCAGAGCATAGCGGATCCTCGAGGACTGATGCCAACAACACACTTGACTTGGCTAATGGGCACTCATCTCCAGCTGGGAGCGTGGTGTCTGTGGCCACTACATCTGACACACCTCCATCATTCATCAAGCTAGGAAGAATTGATGAACATCCATCACGAGATGCGATTGTATCATCTGTGGGGGGCTACTTCTGAGACACCTCCATTATTTATCAAGCCAGGAAGTCTTGGTGAACACCCATCATCAAATGTGAGTGTGTTGTCCCGTAGGACCAACTTCTGAGACAAGAAGTATTGAAACTTCTGCCTACAATGATGTGTCGGCGTCTGATGGAGACAGGTCAGCAAAAGAAGCTGACACGGTGGGTGGCACATGAGCCACCCTGACTGTGCAAAGGAATCCAACCAGTCATGTCTTAGATGGGTTAAGGCACCGATGGGGTCTCAACTTCTTTAGAAACAGTTGACAATGGACCATGACGATGAAATAGCAGGGATTGTAGTATTGTGAAAAATGTGTTTATTTGGGGGCTATGGTAGTATTCACCATTCTTCTGTGTATTTGCTTTCCATTGCAACCACCTGTTTTCTTTGTTCTGAATTTGTTCAATCAATCAATAGGGCATGTGTAGATTGTGTACTTGTAACTTCTATAGCCAAACACTAGATTGTGAATCCATTACTTTATTCTTGAAAGTGCAGCAATTCCATTGTAGCAAAACAATCCTGCTGACCAAGATCTTGATTAATATTCTAGATGTCATAAGATACCTGCAACCCTTTATGAGCATGTTTGGTGGTAGGTAGTTATCATGGTTTTAAAACTCGTTTTGTCCATGAATGAGACAGAGTCATCTCGGACAAGTTTTCCGATATGTTTTGAGTTGTCTCGATCAACAATGAGAGTAATGAACTGTGGTTTTAAATCTCGTCCGATATGTTTGACTTGTCTATCTTCTTGGTCTCAGATGAGATTTAAAACCATGGTAGGTATAGGATAGGTTACCAATATGTGATCTTCCCATATCTTGGATGGTGGAGGACAAGGTTTCCCAAGGTGAGACTACGAACTCATGCTGGCAAAGACAAACCAATGGTTGGTGCCTTCATCTTATCCTCAACAAAGACAACGACATATCCTTATAACCAAGCTAACTATGTGCGATGGATAGACCCCAATAACCTTGTCATATATATAAGAAATTGAATGATCGATTTCACGAAAAATTAATTTTTTTAAGAGGCACAACTATCTATTCCTATTCATCTGTTAATACTTAAAAATGTAGTACATCTACAATAGGTTTACCCAATCAATCTACGAATCTACTCTTATAGGCATTGTTGTGTTCCATGCCACGGAAGTATTTCTATAGAAACACCTCCATTGATATATGGTGCTTAGAAAATGTAGTTATTTGGAAACAAATATTTTGACAAACGCATTAAAAATGTTTTAACTTTTACATCATATACAAATAACAGATGTTTTGGACATTTTAGCCACCAAAAATCATTCTGAATAATTTCTGGAATACAGGTATTGGATTGCATTTTGATAATGGGTTTGAAATAATTCTTTATTACCTATTCGACGGCCCATTATGTAAAATGCTGAAATCCAGCTAGAAATTGCTCATCAGGTACTTTCTGTCCACACCACTTCTGAAGTGGCATAGGATTTTCTTGGAGCGGAGTAGTATTTGACTGGCTCGAGAACTTCAGCCTTACTATCACGTGTTGTGTGATAGCTTATTGGTTGTGGTGGTCCGAAGCCAAACCGTTGATTCTAGAGAGGAAGTTTATATGTGCTTTCATCGTCTCTAATAAAGTTGTAGACAATGCTTTCACGCCAAGATGCATGAAATGAGGTACAATCTTGAGGTCACTTTAGCTCACGACTCAATTAATAACGAACCCAACCATGAAAACATAGAAATGGTTTGATCATGTACAGCGAAAACCAATAATAATTCCCATAAAAAAGAAAGTACAAATTGAAGGCTCTAAAAGAAACGATAATGCTTGGACAAGTGTGCTATGCACCGTAAGGGTGCCATCAAGGTGAGTCAAATCAAATGGTACTTTATTAGATAAACGGTCTAGATTTTCCACATCAGCCATCCATGTGAAAATAAAAATTCATCACAATTTTTCTTATTTTTATGCTCATTTCCCTTGCAAATGTAAAGCAATAAAGTTGATTAGATAGCTTGCAAGACACCAGATCCTATCTCATTCAATTTGAAATACATCTTTATCTTTAAATTAGGAAAAAAATTGAAGTTTTCCTCCAAAAAATCAGAAGGTTTCAACTTTCTTCTTTATTAGATTGAGAGAAAGGAAGGGAAGAGAAACTCTATTTGGATATTAAAGAAGAAAGTTGAAACATTCTTTTGATTTTTTGGACTATAAAGGGTATAATAGTCATTTGACAAGAATAATTTCTCTTCTCTTCTTTTATGAATCCTATCCAAACAAAAGAAACTTGATTCTTTCTCTTCTCTTCTCTTTCAATCCAAACAGGGTGAAGGGAAAGTAGCCTTCTCTTCCCTTCCCTTCCCTTAATGAGTTTCTCTTCCCTTCCCTCCCCTTCCCTCAATCCAAACACAGCGTAAATGAAGGAGATGGTTAGGGTTTGAGGAGAAGAGAAGACGATGGAATGAGAAAAAACACATTTGAATGGGGGAGGTGTTTGTAAATATCATAAGTTTTAAGTGATTTAAATAGCACGCGCTATTTAAATGCGTTCAACGGTCCGATTTCGTTAGATCCGTTTTCATCTAATGGCTGAAAAAATTTATGGATGTTGGTGTCAGATTTTGTCTGCCGATCCCTTCCCATATATATATATATATAGGGTCGCGTTCCTGCAACACACATTGTTACACACATATAGACAACGTGTTTGTCTTATATGGGCAAAAATGTTTGGAATGAGCTGATTTTTTGTGAGGATGATCTCTGTGATGAGGGGATCATCCTGACAAAAAATCATCCCATTCCAAAACTTGTAACCCTATCAAAATTGATTTACAAAAATTGGACGGTCTATAATTTTTCAACAAAAATTGGACGGTCTAGAAATTTCATAATGAACTGATTTTTGGCAAGGATGATCTCCTCACCACAGAGATCATCCTCACAAAAAATCAGCCCATTTCAAACATTTTTGCCCATATAAGACAAAACACGTTGTTTATATGTGTGTTGAAATGGTTCTCGTTTGAACCTGACCCATATATATATATATATATATATATATATATATATATATATATATATATATATATATATATATGGGAAATGTTCAGCAACAAACATTTTGACAAACATTTTGGCAAAACATTTTTGAAAATATGGGTTACAGGTTTTGGAATGGGCTGATTTTTGGTGAGGATGATCTCTACAGGGAATAGATCATCATCACCAAAAATCAGCCCATTCCAAAACTTCTAACCCATCAAAAATGGTTTACAAAAAATGGACGGTTCACAATTTTTCAACCTGTTAACATGGGGCTAGAAGTTTTGGAATGGGCTGATTTTTGATGAGGATGATCTCCTCACCGTAGAGATCATCCTCACCAAAAATCAGCCCATTCCAAAACCTCTAACCCATGTTTTGAAAAATGTTTTGCCAAATGTTTGTTGCTGAAAGGGACCCTATATATATATATATATATATATAGAAATGAGTAGCGTTCAATGGCCAACAGTTTGGCAAACATTTTGGCAAACACATTTTTCAAAACATGGGTTAGAGGTCTTGGAATGGGCTGATTTTTGGTGAGGATGATCTCTATGGTGAGGAGAACATCATCACCAAAAATCAGCCCATTCCAAAACTTCTAACCTCATCAAAAATGATTTACAAAAAATGGACGGTTCACGATTTTTCAACTTGTAAATGGGGCTAGAAGTTTTGGAATGAGCTGATTTTTGGTGAGGATGATCTCCTCACCGTAGAGATCATCCTCACCAAAAATCAGCCCATTCCAAGACCTCTAACCCATGTTTTGAAAAAGTGTTTGCCAAAATGTTGGCCACGGATAGGGACCCTATAGAAATATATAGGGGTCAGGTTCAAAGGACAACTATTTCTACACACATATAGACAACGTGTTTTGTCTTATATGGGCAAAAATGTTTGGAATGGACTGATTTTTTGTGAGGATGATCTCTGTGATGAGGAGATCATCCTTGCCAAAAATCAGCTCATTATGAAACTTCTAGACCGTCCAATTTTTGTTGAAAAATTATAGACCATCCAATTTTTGTAAATCAATTTTGATGGGGTTACAAGTTTTGGAATGAGATGATTTTTTGCCAGGATGATCCCCTCATCACAGAGATCATCCTCACAAAAAATCAGTTCATTCCAAACATTTTTGCCCATATAAGACAAAACACGTTGCCTATATGTGTGTAGAAATGGTTGTCCTTTGAACCTGACCCAATATATAGTTATAGAAATTGATTCTACATTCGATCTTAAAAATTATAGCAAAATCTAAAAGAGATACGTTCAACAGAGAGAAAACTTGAATGGTTGTAGAAACGAATAGTACTCCTGATTGTTACCTCCATTATGAGGAAAGCTACTTACTATCTATCTGCCTTCATTTTTTATCAATTGGGAAAAGACTTGGCTTGATGTTACATCCAAACTCGCATCACTACTATCTCCCTCCATTCTTATGTTAATAGAAGGAATTCGAAGAACAACAGCTGGTGAAGTGAGGTCGGATGCATGGTTCGTGCTGTCTTCATGTGCTTCTCTTGGCACCCACTTTTCTTGAAGCTGTAATGCAAATTTCAAGTTCCACAATACATCACCCATTGTAGGCCTATCAACACCGTATTCAGCCAAACATTTCTCTGCGTGAAGAGGTCAGACTTTGTTATTTCTGTAGCCCGATTTTTCAGGGTAGTTCGGGTAGTTGTTGCATTTGAGTAGGTCTTAGTTGTTACCACGTCTCTAGGCTATAAACGTGGTTTGTTTTGCTTATGTTATTATCTGTAAGGCTTTATAAAAGCCTGTAAAAGTTTTCAATAAAGAAATGCCATTCCCAGATCTGTTAGTATTCTCTGTGTTCAATTTAACATCTGGTATCAGAGCTCATATCATAGGGGTCTGATTGATACTTAAGTTTGAGTGTAAACACGAGAGAAAGTGAGGAAACATAAAAGGGTGTAGATGGCAACAGAGAAGGAATCTATGTTGAGTATTCCTAAATTCGATGGTGATTATGAGCATTGGGCTATGCTCATGGAGAATTTGCTTCGCTCGAAGGAATGGTGGCCGTTGGTAGAGACAGGAGTCATAGAACCAGCCAGAGGAGAGGTTCTTAATGGCGCACAGAGAACAGATCTTGCAGAGAAGAAACTGAAGGATCTAAAGGTAAAGAATTACCTTTTCCAGGCCATAGACAAGACTACCTTGAAAACCATTCTTCAGAAGGACACAGCCAAGCAAATTTGGGATTCGATGAAAACAAGATTCCAAGGGAATGAGAGAGTCAGAAATGCGCAGCTGCAGACACTCAGAAGAGATTTCGAGGTGCTCGAGATGAAGTTAGGAGAATCAGTCAATGATTACTTCTCAAGAGTGATGATTGTTGCAAACAATATGCGCAATTTGGGAGAAGATATGCAGGATGCAAAGATTGTTGAAAAGGTACTGCGCTCTCTGTCTGAGAAATACAATTATATTGTATGTTCGATTGAAGAGTCGAAGAATATCAAGAGCTTGTCAGTTGATGAATTGCAAAGCTCTTTGTTAGTTCATGAGCAAAAATTTCGGAGGCATTCAAGTGGGGAAGAACAAGCACTCAAAGTCACTCATGCCGAAGGGTATAATGCAAGAGGGCGTGGAAGAACAATTTTTCGAGGAGGAAGGGGCAGAGGAAGAGGCCGACAGACCTATGACAAAGCTACGATTGAGTGTTACAAGTGTCACCAGCTTGGACATTATCAATATGATTGTCCAATGTGGGAAAAGAAGGCTAACTATGTGGAGTTTGATGAGTCAGAGGAGCTGCTGCTTATGGCATATATGGAGATGAACGGAGGTAATCGAAATAATTTATGGTTCCTTGATTCTGGTTGTAGTAACCATATGTGCGGTGATCGCTCTTTGTTTTGTGATTTGGATGAGAGTTTCACCCAAATTGTGAGGCTCGGAAATAATATGAGGATGAATGTGGTTGGGAAAGGGAATGTGAGACTGTTTCTGGAGGGCACTAGTCATGTTGTCACAGAGGTCTTCTATGTACCTGAGTTAAAGAATCATCTTCTTAGCATTGGTCAGTTGCAGGAGAAAGGACTAGCTGTGCTAATTAAATCCAACAAATGTCAAATTTACCATCCCTCAAGAGGCTTGATCATCAAAACCGACATGACTGCGAATAGAATGTTCGTATTGCTATCCGAATCACAGCCAGCAGAGAAGAAAGTGAAGAAGGAGGTATGCTTGCAAGCGACAACTCAAGACATGACTGATCTTTGGCACCGGAGGTACGGTCACCTTGGTTACCAAAGCCTCAAAACATTACAGCACAAAGGAATGGTGAGGGGTTTGCCTAAGATCAACGATACTAGGGCTGTGTGCATTGATTGCTTAAAAGGAAAGCAACATCGAGACTCTTTTCCAAAGAAGAGTACATGGAGAGCTTCTCAGAAACTCGAACTCATTCATGCCGATATATGTGGGCCTGTTACTCCCATTTCAAACAGCCACAAGAGGTACCTAATCTGTTTTATTGATGATTATAGTAGAAAAGCTTGGGTACATTTTCTGATTGATAAGTCAGATGCATTTGCCTCTTTCAAGTTATTTAAGAGCCGTGTAGAGAAAGAAACAGGCCTTGGTATTAAGTGCTTAAGAACAGACCGTGGTGGGGAATTTACTTCGAATGAGTTTAATGATTTCTGTAAAGAGAATGGAATTAAAAGGCAATTGACTGCAGCATACACGCCGCAGCAGAATGGCGTCGCAGAAAGAAAAAACCGGACAGTGATGAACATGGTGAGGAGTTTATTGTCTGAGAAAGGTGTCCCAAAGATCTTTTGGCCGAAGGCAGTCAACTGGAGTTTCTATGTCCTAAACAGGAGCCCCACTTTATCCGTCACAGACATGACACCGGAAGAGGCATGGAGTGGGGTTAAACCTTCAGTAGCACATTTCAGGATTTTCGGAAGTGTTGCACATGCTCATGTTCCGGATGCACGAAGAACGAAGCTGGAAGATAAAAGTAGGAGCTGTGTTCTGTTGGGAGTGAGTGAAGAATCAAAGGCCTACCGACTTTATGATCCTATTTTGAAGAAAGTAGTAATTAGTCGGGATGTTGTCTTTGAGGAAGACAAGAAATGGAACTGGGATGAAAGTTTTGAAGATGAGAATTCTCTTGAGTTGGAGTGGGGTGATGATGAGGAGCTGAATATTTCGAATGAGTCAGAAGACGAGAATGCAGGCAGCAATGAAGATGAAGAAGTTGCACCAAACGTTGTGAACCCAGAAACTCGTGGACTGATTGGACCTTCGAGTGTGAGATCGAGCTCAAGGGTCATAAGAACTCCTGTGTGGATGGGAGAATATGTCTCAGGGGAAGAGCTTGATGATGAAGATGCTGAGGCTAACTGGGCACTTCTTGCCAATACCGATCCAACGAGTTATGAGGAAGCAGCAGCTGATGCAAGATGGAGAGAGGCTATGGATTCGGAGATAAACGCCATTAAGAAAAATAATACATGGTACTTGACGGAGCTGCCAGCAGGTGCTAGAAGGATTGGGGTTAAATGGGTTTATAAGACAAAGGTAAATGAGCACGGTGAGGTAGAAAGATACAAAGCTCGCTTGGTTGCCAAGGGCTACGCACAGAAGTACGGCATTGACTACGAAGAAGTGTATGCACCTGTGTCACGTATGGATACTGTTCGAATGTTTCTTGCTTTAGCTGCACAAAGAGGCTGGTATGTTTATCAACTCGATGTTAAATCAGCTTTTCTTCATGGAAACTTGACAGAAGATGTTTATGTCGATCAACCAAGAGGCTATGAGGTGAAAACTGCAATGCACAAAGTCTATAAGCTCAATAAAGCATTGTATGGGCTCAAGCAGGCACCGAGGGCATGGTTTAGCCGCATTGAAGCTTATTTTTTGAACGAAGGGTTTGAGAAGTGTGAAAGTGAACAAACACTCTTCACCAAGGTCAACAAACAAGGTAAACTTTTGGTTATTAGCCTTTATGTTGATGACTTGATTTATGCTGGAGATGATGAGAATATGATTGTTGAATTTAAGAGATCAATGATGAATGAATTTGACATGTCGGACCTTGGTAAAATGAGGTTCTTTCTTGGGATAGAAGTTTTGCAGCTTAGTGAAGGAATTTTTATTCATCAGAAGAAATATGTGCTGGAAGTTCTAAAGAAATTTGGAATGGAACAATGCAACTCTGTTCAAAATCCAATCTGTCCAGGTTCCAAGATTTTTCGAGATGATAATGGAGTGGAGGTAGATGGTTCTTATTACAGACAATTGGTGGGTAGCATGATGTATATGACAGCCACGAGACCGGATATTATGTATGCAGTCAGTTTGATCAGTAGATACATGTCAAAACCAACGGAGCTTCATCTTTTGGCTGCCAAACGAATTCTACGTTATCTACAAGGAACTTCTAGCTTTGGACTGTTGTATAAGAAGGATGGGAATAAGGAGCTAATTGGATTCACAGATAGTGATTATGCTGGTGATGTGGAAGATAGGAAAAGCACCTCAGGCTATGCCTTTGTCTTAAGCTCAGCTGCAGTAGCTTGGTCCTCACGCAAGCAACCAATCGTTGCCTTAAGCACAACCGAAGCAGAGTACGTGGCTGCTGCTGCATGTTCAACTCAAGCAGTATGGATGAAGAGGGTGCTGGAGAAGTTGGGGTATGAAGGAAATGAGAGCACTGTCATTTTTTGTGACAATAGCTCAACCATTAAGCTAGCCAAGAATCCTGTCTTACATGGTAGAAGCAAACATATTCAGGTGCGATTTCATTTCCTTCGTGACCTTACAAATGATGGAGTTGTGCATTTGAAACACTGTGGTACACATGATCAAGTGGCTGATGTGTTCACCAAGCCACTGAAATTGGAGTCTTTTCAAAGAATGAGAGAGCAGCTTGGAGTTTGTGATGCATCTATGATAAACTAGTTGTTTAGATAGCCTAGTTTAGGGGAGGGAATGAAGAGGTCAGACTTTGTTATTTCTGTAGCCCGATTTTTCAGGGTAGTTCGGGTAGTTGTTGCATTTGAGTAGGTCTTAGTTGTTACCACGTCTCTAGGCTATAAACGTGGTTTGTTTTGCTTATGTTATTATCTGTAAGGCTTTATAAAAGCCTGTAAAAGTTTTCAATAAAGAAATGCCATTCCCAGATCTGTTAGTATTCTCTGTGTTCAATTTAACACTGCGGTCTCTCCAAATTTCCTCAAGAACTTGGATTGATCATCCCCGTGAGTTTCGGATCAATGATCTTCTCCAACAGCCCCTTACTTTGCCATTGCATTGCCCATTCTGCTAAGTTCACTTCATCTCTACAAAGCAATGTATCGATTGCAGGTCTTGCACAAACTACTTCGAAAAGAACAACCCCGAATGAATAAACATCAGATTTGTCTGTTAACTTCTGCAGTTTGAAGTACTCTGGATCGAGGTACCCAAAGCTACCCTTTACACCAGTGCTTACATGTGTCTCATCAAGACAAGGGCCTGACCTTGAGAGACCGAAATCAGCAACCTTAGACACGTAATTCTCATCGAGCAAAATGTTTGTCGATTTAACATCACGATGGATGATTCCTTGTGTGGAACCTGTGTGTAAGTAATGAAGACCCTTTGCTGCACCCATACATATCTCAAGTCTCTGCTTCCAAGTCAATGTTGGCAACTCCGAACCATATAAATGATTCTTCAATGGTCCTTTCTCCATTAGCTCATATACCAATATCATCTCGGACTGTTCTTCACAATACCCAACCAAGGAAACAAGATGACGATGTCGAATTGTGGACAAGACCGTAATTTCTGTCTGGAATTCTGGAAGACCCTGCTTAGATCCTGGCACACCTCGCTTCACGGCAACTTTTCTATTATCTCTAAGCACTCCTTTGTAAACCATACCGAATCCACCTGATCCAATTATCATATTCTTGTTGAAGTTGTTCGTTGCAAATTTTATCTCAGCAAATGAAATCTTCAATCCAAGATTTATATTCTTGCAGGGAGATGCAGGCAATGGTGACCAAGTCACAGTTTCTGAAGGTTTCAATTTTGGTTTCTTATTTTTTTTGCATTTTAATGCAACCAAGAATGCAAGTATCACCACACATAAAATTGCAAAGGCTCCTACAACCAATCCTACCAGAACCCCGACACTATTTTTCTTTTTCTCTGTTTTAATACTTAAATCATACCCACCATTCACCATCTTCATGATCTCTAGCCCATTTAGAATTGCATTAACATAACGTGGCTCACTCAAACCAGACTTACCGACACTTACTGTCATATTAACCGAAGTGCCTGTATCAATGACAAAATCCATGTAGTATGGAGCCGCCGGCTGATTGAACGAACGTGAAGATAGATCGAGATCTTTGCAGGCAGAGTTGCCATTGATATAGACATCAAAAATCAACTGATGAGGTGCGTTACTAACGATATCACAGAAATGCATCCGAACCAAGTGCCTAGCATCACCTCTAGGACTAAGTGGCAATGCCCACGTTAAATTGAAAATCGGCGTCAACATCGATATATTCATTTCTTGTGCAGTGTTGTAAACATAATCAGGAGCAATCTCTCGGGTTGCTCCTCCTTCTAGATAATTAAGTTTATGAATGGATTGAACTTTCTTTGCCGCAGATTTCAGCATCAGAAATTCTTCATCTGGATTCCAAGTCCTCCATAGAGTGTCATTAAACGGTGTAATTTTATCACCTCCAACATTTAACCTATATATAGTCTCTAAAATCTGAGACGACAGGCCTTTGTACACTCCGAATCCAACCGAATCAACAATTCGGACATCATTATCAGGAATTAGATAGCTTGGAGCAGAAAAAACTTGGATGGCGTTAACGAATCCGAAATCCAAATGTGTAAACTTGATTTCAAGTTTTTCGCTATCTACCTTTAATATATACTCCTTCAACACTACAGTGCTAATGTTTTGGAAACTAAAATCTTTTAAAATTGAGAACTCATTAGCAGAAACATGGAATGAAGCATTATTGAGATCATAATCTTGTGATTTAAAAGGAAAGAAATGAAGTCTTACTATATGGGTACCATTCTTCTTGGCCTCAAATTTATAGCTGGAGACCCTAGTGAAAATTCTTGCTGTGTGATATAAAGATGATGAATCTTGAGATGTTTGGTCCTTGAGTGAGATTGTTTTAGATTCAGAGAGAGAAACAGAACTTGAACTCGATTCATCACCAATGAAGTTTCGGTTATCCACAGTGGTGTTACCATTGGAACCACAGTTGATTAGATAATTATCTATAGGAATAAAAGCCAGTGATGGAAGATGAAGAGATGAGAAATTGAGAAGAAGAAAAAGAAGGAGAATTTGAGAGAGAAACTTAAGCATTTTAGTGTCCATTAATGGAGAATTTTTGGGATTGTTGAAGAATTTCTTTAAGCTCTGTGTTTAATAGAGAGAGAATTGTGAGGAAAGAATGCTTTTGACTTAATTTTACTTTCCAACCTTTAATAAAAAACACAAAAAAAAAATAAACTTCCTTGGAAAATCAACAATAAAATTGACTAACAATAGTGGCAAGATGGACCCACAATCCACTACTTAATTTTACTTTCCCCAACTTTCGTGGTTGACCTCATGGTGCAGTCTACACTCCACACTCCACAATAATTTCGTCAGGATTGCGTTAAGAAATCATGAGTTTCGTTTCTTTACTCACAAGAGCTGCGTAGCTAACCAATTCCCAGTCCCGTCTGTTCTCCACGTATCAGATAAATGAATATTGACCTGATTAATGATTTATTGGAAAATTTTCAGTGTGGCCTAATCAGGGTTGTTTTTGTTTATATATGATGGGCTGGGCCTGGCATTCATTTGTTAGTGGGCCTAATACCATGCATCATGGTGACCTACACTGACTAGTCATCGATGAATTCCTCTTCTTCTACTTTAAATCATTAGAAAAATATTGATATATTTGGATGAGGTGTTGATTTTACAGATAATGAGTAACACTAATAAAGTAAGATTTCCATTGAAATCCATAGCTTAGTTGGCCTAAATTGCTGAGGTTTGATTGTGTGGGCCCAAAAATGGTGCCAGAAGAGCTGACCATGATTTTTGTGTCGCTAGAGACATCAAATTTGCTGTTTTTAAAAGGGTCATTTGAGTTAGTGGGGGCGGCATATTAGAAAAATTACTTAAAAGACCTTGCCATAAGGACTTTTTTTTTTTTAAATAGTCTTTAAGTTTTGGACAATCTCTAAATAGTCCATTTCATAAATTTTTCTTTTCTTAACGGTCCCTAGACCTAATCTCCCACATTTTTTATGATTGAATGTCTTCACTGTTCAAATTCGTCATTTTCATCCCAAAAATTTGAATTTTTGACATCTCAATCGAGTTTCGGAGACTTCATTCTATCGAAAAGGATTTAAGAGAAAAAAGAAGTTATTTTCAAATATTTTGAAGATGTATGTAAAAAATTATGATTTTTTCTTTTTACTTTTATTCTTAATTATTGAATGAAAACCGATCAACAATGGTTCTTTTGGGTTGAGATCATCTAAACAAGTCGTTATCTCAAGTTTTTAGTTGATCCTTTCAAGTAATTTATTTGAAAAAAACTCTAAAATGAAAATGGATTTTATCAATGTCGAGTTCACTACTTTTAATTTAAAAAGTGGTGAACTCCATAACAAATAAATAAACCTCAAGTTCGATAATAAATAAAAAAGGATGAATTCGACAATAAATAATGGTGAGTTTGACAGTAAAAATTGTGAATTCGACAATAAATAAAAAAACGTTGAATTCGACAATAAATAAAAAGTGATGAACTCGAAAAATTGTGAGTTCGCCAATAATGAAGGACCATTAAAAATATAAAAAATTCACTAAATGTCCTATCAAACTACTAAATAAAATTCAGGGATTATTTAGAAATAAATCCTCTGTCAGGATGATTTAAGTAATTTTTCCTATGTAAAAATATATATTTTTTGGGGGGGTTAGAGGTCACTTGGACGTGAGCATTTGAACATCAATTATTAAGGTTGGGAAACGATTCCAAAACACATAAGAGACTTTATGGAAAAAAGGACAAAAGCGAAATACATGCTCACTTTTTCCTCTCTATTTAGGATAACATATGAGATTCCAATCTTATCTCTAAAGTAAAACTCCCACTTGGTGAGGAGGGGGAGGGCCCACTAACCAAAATACCAAGAAGTAGATCTGGGCTGCGTGGCCCAAGCCTCCCTTTGAAAAATGATAGGTCTTGAATTCAAGTCCCCACAGTGGTTTATCCGAGTTTAGCCCGTATGTGTGGCTTGGGATGTAAATCCTATTGGGCCGAAGTTGACTAAGTCAAAATTTGATCCAAACGGGCTTGGTTTAGTCTCGGATTTTATAAAAACTTGGTATTACCCATATAATTGTTGTAATTGTGTGTCCACATTTTCTGTAAGGGAAAATTACTTGATGCAATTTGATACAAGTTTCTAAGTACTCCCTAATTTTTGGCAACATCTTAATAGTCAGTACTCTAATTACTAAAAGCTTTCTTTTCTAAATGCCCCCTTTACCTTAAGACAAGTACCCAAAGTACAAATTTTTTTTAATGGACCTAAATTTTTTTCGAAAATGATTGTGAAGATGATTGCCGTGAAGAACGATATACTCCAAATTCAAAGATTTAGTAGCAACTCTCGATCTAGTTTGACAATTTTTATATGAATGAGGAGGAGATGACATACTCAAAATTTGAAGATCTACTTGTAATGTTTGATCCGAGTATCCGTTTTGCCGTTAAAATGTATACATTTTGGGTACTTGGAAAACATCTATCTAGTATTAACTCAAACAATCAAAATCTGGTCGAGGCCCGATGCTCCAATATTGAGCTTCAACTTTTAGAAGGTCAAGATAGAGTTTTTTTTTTTTTTTTTTCAAATTCAATATTGAACTTATATTCAAATATTTATCCAAATATAGTTTTTTCATTGAAACTCAATCCAAACATCATTTTATTTTTTTGTACAAATGTTGTTTGATGAAAAAAAGACGTAAAGATTGAGTATAAGTTTAGCATCAAATTTGAAAAAAAAGGTCCATCAAAATTCTTAAAAATTTGAAGTGTCGAGCCTCAACCTTTTAAAATGTCAAAGTGTCAAGCCTTGATGGTTTGGATTTTTCAATTTTTTTAGCTTGAGCTGGATATATCTTTCTGAAATATCCAAAATGCATATATTATATAATGCGAAATAGACACTCGGATAAAATGTTATGATTAAAACCTCAAAATTATGAGTATTATTATTCTTTTTTCAGCATTTATTGTCATGAATCATCAAAATACATAAAAAATGACACATAAATCTTTTAGATTATGGATGGACCATTCTCCATTTGTCCTTCAATGTCACAAAGCTTCAGGATGGCTCACACTCACCATTGAAAAACTTAGGTAATTTTAAAGAGGTGAGAAAATGGTACTTTGGGTAATTTAAAATCTATCTTAACATGAATGGAAATTCAAAAAGAAAGATTTTACTAATTGAACTATTACACTATCACTCAAAAGCCAAGGAGTATTTAGAAACGAGTCCTTGTATCATGGTGTATTAAGTAACATTACACTAAAAATGATCTTTAGGAATAGTTTTGAGCGTTCCTAAATAGACATGAAATGGTTTAAGGACAGTTTCTTATTGCGGCGTTGCAAATAAAAAGAAATGGATGAAAACCGTTTCAAACTAAGAAGTTTTGGAACGGCCAAAAATTGTTCCAGAATATGGTAGTTTGGAAGGATCACAAACTATTCCAAATATGTAGGCATAATAACGATAGTTTCTTTAGGAACGTTTATGAACCATTCCAGATTTTAAAATTCTGATAAAAAAAATTAAAAATTTAATTGGAAAACACATATCTTAGATGAGAGAAACTTATTATGATAATTCTTTTTATACAACCAATCAATCGGATTGGGTGGTGTTAGCCCTAATTATGGTCCATTGATGAATCTTCTCATGCATCTACACAACGGCATTACAATGAGAAGGTCGTTGTTTCGAACCATAATAGTTGTTGGGAAGGCCCTATTGATAATGGCTACTGCAACTTTGATAAGCCATGGTGCCATATTCACAATTGAGAAGTCACAATCGATAGTGGTAGCATTTTTCATAGACCAATATTAAGAACATTCATAAGATTCCTAGAATCTATTATAATATGGAGTTTAGGCAAAATTCATGTTTCACATAAAAATATTATTATCATTCATAAGACTCCCAGAATCTATAACCATAGTACTCTTCAAATTTCAACAACATTTAGAAGAGAAGCTTAAGACTCACATTGGTAGGCTGCCATAGTAGACCTACTTGTAGGCATTTACTAAGTCCACCAATAAAGGAAATTCATAGGCCGGTTGATTTTCGTCTGGAATTGGAGAAGTCCATAGAGAAAAGCTTTAGCTATGGGAAGGCAACCTTGAACCTAAAGATCAACTGGAACAACCTCTAACAATATAGTAACTTCCATCGTTTGCACATCAACCCATCGAAACACTTGATATTTGTTATCCTACTATCTTGATAGAAACAATTTTAAATGGTACAAAACTTTAAACCATGTTGTTGAATACAATGTATCTCACCATAATATGGAAACCTTAGTTGCCCCTTTGTTGGAAACTACAAACAACTGATGTTCTAGCAGTTCTGTATTTTAATAAATAGGGGTCACCTTCAAAGCAAGCAAAAAAACAAAATCTTATTCCTCCATTTTAGTTAAATTTAGTCAATTGATTGAGGATTTGAAAGTGGAAGAGAGAAGTTCCATACCATATTATAATATCATTTGTTTATAATAATAAAAAAACAGGTGTAAGATATTTAAAAATTGTAAAGCAAGAACATGTATCCTTTGTGCAAGAGAATGCCTCAAAAAAAATGAGAGTTGTTGTATTAAAGAGGAGGGGAGCAGTCACACAAATAGATGGAATTCTCATTAAATCTCCAACATAAGCTTTTTTAACATCAATTGGAAATCTTCCATGGGCAAATTCCTAAGTTACTCTCCTACTAAATGAGATGCGGAAGTCAGCTAACATATTTGCTATTTTGTTCACTTCCTTAAAAAACTGACAAATCAACCCTACACTCCATGCCCATCCAGGCCTTTTTACAGTCTTTAAGGCATTGATTATCTTTTCAACGGAAGTTGCCATCCAGCAATGCTTTGACTGATAATAAAAAATTATATTCAATATTGTCTTATCTTCATCTAGTGAAATTTTTTATCAGTTGATGATTATCTTAATTCTAATGGTAAAAACAACATCAATGCTAATGATTGTAAGATTATTCGAGGGTGCATATCTTTTGGAAATTATTGTCATTTTCTATTAGTTAGGAAATTTCATAAAGGGGGGGGCATGCCATGTGTTTAAGGTAAAGAAGAGACCATGCACAACATTGTTAAACATTAAAGTTTTGTTATTCCAATGGTCTAAGAATTTCAAGGAGGGTAGGCTCGAGGATTTGGTTTTTAATTAGGGTTAATTTGATTGTAAATGATACTAGTTAATTAATACTTTGATGGAGAATCTAATTAAGTTAATAAGATGAGAGTTGTTCAATCAAAATGTAACATTACTAGAGCAAGAACATATATTCTTTATGTAAGAGAATACCTTAAAAATTTGTTCAATTGCGCTCAACCCAGATTCACCTGAAACAAAATAATATTTGATCATTCTTGAGATTAAAAACTTTTCCTGTTGCAATCTTAATCAGACAACTCAATTCACCATTAAGAGATAATGATCTAGGTCTTTTTATTGAAGGTGTTCAAGATATTTACACACCAGGGAAAAGGAATCAACCTAAATAATCACATCTTATAGACATATTTGAAATCAAAGATGCATGGAAATTAACTACAATTGAAACATGATCAATGCATGAAAGGACATTAGGTCATCATATAGTATGAGATGCATAATACATAGTTTGAAGAAAATATTCATAAATCTTTTATTGGTTCAATATAAAACGTGAGCAGATTATCTTATAGTATGAGAACTCATTTCATTGGGTAATAAAACCCATTTGTTTGATTAAAAAAAATGCCAGGTACTTTATAAATAATCCTACTAGATTTGGGATAGAATAATTTCTAGCAAAAAAGAAAATTCCTAAATCAAAATAAGAAATAGAAGTCTTCTATGATATTAAACCAATTTGGTGGCGATTTTAATATCTATATGAACCCAACATACGTCAACATAGTTTTGATTCCCCAACAGTAAATAGTGCCACAAGATTGAGAAGTTTTATTTTGTGAGTAAGATCCAAGGCTCCAAGCATATGAAAGGGCTAGTCAAAATTACTTTGAGAATTATAAAGGGACTTAAACTAGCTCAAGTTAAGCAACTTGTAATCACCAACTAATGCAGGGTCAAGATGAATCCGGTGGATAACAACAAAGAATCAGCAACATAGCAATACAACATTTTAAAGGGTCAATGGGCTACAAACAAGTTGAATGATATAATTGCTATACAAACATAATTTCATAGCCACTGACGTAATCTCATTCACAAGTAAATACTATTTCTATAATCATTTCAATACATAAAAGAAAACACAAACTAGATCTTACTAACCTCTTCACATGCTACATAAGAGCCAGATTGTCGTTGACAATCTTCTTTAGTTAAAGTCGAGCAATACTTCTTTACTTGAGAACTGCCTCTACTTTTGAACTGAAAATTTTTCAAAATAAATATAATAAATAACACAATTTGAGAGGAAAATATATGAATTTGAGCATGAGATATAGGCATTCTTGTAGATTCTTGGAACTCACAGATTATGACATGAAATGGAAAGAGTTGTAAGATTTCCTAAATCATCAAAAGTTATAAAACATAGACCAAAATTGTTCTCATCCATCAAACAGAATTGCTCTCTTGGTGATAGGTATGTTGTACCTTAATTGATGCAAGTTGTTTGACAACAATTGTGGCACAATTCGTGTGAAGACGTGTCACCTTTACAATTTTGGAAGGGGAACGACTTCAACTAGATTAGAGGATGCTCAAAATCCCTAATCTTTATGATGGAAGGGGAATTACATCACTTCTTAAGTCTAAAATTTGACTAAATGAGGAACATAATTCATTGACATTAGCCATATGAATTTTACTTATTTTTTCATTACATGTGGCACCTTGTCTTTGGTTCATCACCTTAGCATATGTTAATTCTGTATTTTGTCAATTACAAGACATATGTTGAGTGTCTGATCAATTTACCATTGAAGACTAATGAAGACTCCGGTAAAGCTTCTCAACCGCACGTGGCTCGAGAAAAACCTCCATTGTGTGTACAAGAAGTCCAAAAGGTAATAAGATCACCCAAAACCTTTTCCTAACATTTAGATGAAAGATAGGTCGACCCATAATTATTAGAAAAACTCGTTCTTCGACCCATTCTCTCATCGAACTTTTCGAGAACCAAAAATGGTCATAGAGGGGACATTAAAGATTTGACCACCCTAAACCCATTTTCTATCATTGGTACTTTATAGGTGTCATTATATAGGTAATATCTAGCACACCTTTGAATCGTTTCAGCACCAACCTTCTCGAAAGCTCGATTTGACCCGAAAAGATAAAAAGACTTTTTCGAGAATCGAAAATGGCCACAAGGGGACATTAATGATTTGACCATCCTAATCTTATTTTCTGACCTTGGTGCTTTTTAGGTGACATTATATAGATAATATCTAGTACACCTTCGAATTGTTTCTGCACCGACCTTCCCGAAAGTCCAATTTGACCCGAAAAGGCAAAAAGGGTATTTTGGTTATTTAACCTATTTATTCTTAGGTTCAGTTTGGGTATGTTCTACATAATAAGATCTATCACATCCCCGAACGGCATGCAAAACGGACTTACTGTTTGGAAGTTATGGCAAAAATACCCCCCTAATGGCATTTTGTAATTTTCACGGTGGCAATTTTCATTAGGCACGGTGGCACCGGCAGCAACTGCCATTTGAGCACGATGGAACACTTTTGGAGCACGGTTCCATCATGAGAGCTATTGAAACTTCCAAAATGACTTTAAAAAGACATTTTTGGCTCATTTCTCACTTGGATTTGATCCCTAGAGAACTTATGCTCTCCCCTCTCCCATTTAGAGAGCTTTCTCTACACTTTGGAAGGTATAAACCTTAGTTGAAACACCATTCAACCTATGCCCTTCTTCTGGATCAAACCCTAGAGAAGATTGTCTCTCCTCTCTCCACACTTTGAGAGTTTTCTCTATTCTCATAAGAGTCTAACTTAGGTGAACCCCTATCAAACTTTCTAGACTTATCTCTTGATCCCTATCCAACCATCAAACCTCACCTTGCACACACATTGGTATATTCTTAGAATAAGGATCAAAAGAAGATGATGGTAGGAGTAATCATAAGGAGCCAACGATCTTGAGAGCTTGATTGGAAGATCCAACCGTCAAGACGTACTTGTGAGCTCAAGGACTCGAATAACTCAAAATCTTCACTGGCGAACCTTATAGAGTTGAGTGAGTCTTTGATTTTATTTTTAATTTTAAAAACATATGTATGTGATTTCTTGGTTCAGCCCATTAAAAACCAAGCTCTTGTTAGAATCAAGGATTCTTGACAAGAGTAAAGGTTTGCAAATTTCCGAGAAACAAAACTCACAATTTCGAGATGATGCGTTCTCTCGATCTTAAGGTTTTATAATTTAGCCTAGGTATAAAAATTCTATGTAAAAGGTTCGAGGTGAACTATAAACCTCTTTGATAGTGAACACCAAGTTCCTAGGTAGGAACCTTGGGAGTGGATGTAGGCACGTTGCCGAACCACTATAAAATGCTTGTCTCATGCTTGTGAAAATGCCTCTATCAATTTATACTTAGATGAATGCATGTTATGAATGAACACTATGCTATGTATGTCATGCCATGAATGTTTAGATTCTAAGTGAACTTCAATTGCATTGCAAACTAGAGATTAGCCGTGAGAATGGATGTAGGCATATTGTCGATCCATTAAATGTCTTATGTCTCGTGTATATTTTCATAACTTCGCAATTTACACTTGAATATTTTGAATGTCATGAGATGCTATGAATGTGGAATAGGTAAATCATATTTGAATGTGCCATTGAATGACATGGTTAAATGAATGTTTAAATTCCAAGTGTATTTTCATTAAATGCAAATTAGAGACATGAGTGCAAAATCGAGGCTAGGTAAAAGATTTAGAAAATTATTCAAATTATCAATTTAAGTTGAAATTGGATAAATCGAAAGAAATTTTAATTATCCTATTCACCCTCCCCCCCTCTAGGACTAGATATGGTACGAAACACGTATTTTCAGCATATCCATTTTGAAACGTAAAATCTCTATTTCTCTTAGCATATCAAAGTACTAATTAATTGATGAGGAAAGAAATATTAAAGCACACTAAAAAAATAATATAGAAAAAGTAGAAGTTGGAGTTACTTAAACCTGTTTCCTACAACACCATGAAGGCTTACTATCAATTACTCTTCTTCTAGGGTAAGCTTCCCTCTTCCTAGCCTTGCACCTGTTTCCCACACCACCCCAAAATATATATATGTTAAGAGATAGCAAGAGAGCATGGCTTTAAATGTTGGTTTCTTGTGTCTCATTTCATTCACGAATGATACAAAGATAACTTAGGTGGATGGTGAAAAGAGTAGATGAACAGTGACGAATCATCGGATGATCGTCGAAGGAACCTGTGTCCAATATCTAACATCCAAATAACTATATGGGACATGAGACTTGATTGCTCTAAGGGATTTGAAAATGAGTTCAAATTTGAAAAAATCATGTAATACCCCAAGTTTTTTATTCATATCTTAAAAAAATCAAATAGCAGAATTTTAAGAAAATTTCGAAAGTGGGACTTAGGGTAAAACTTTTAGATTTTTATGTTCACTTTTGATGAAATCTAACTTTAAAATTAGATTCAAAAGGGCCAAAAAACATACTTTAGCTTGTAATCACACTCAAATTTGAATTTGAAAAATTACAAAATCTTGATTTTCGTATCGGATCATACTAAAAAAAATGAATTTTTGATAAAGTAAGAATTTGTAAAATTTGATTGCACAATTGGATTTGTAACAAAAAATTATAGAAGATATAGTATTTACTCGTCAATATATATATATATATATATGGGTCCCGTTCGCCACCCTTAGTTTTACCACACACTTTAACAAACGCGTTTTGTCTTACATGGGTTAGAAGTTTCGGAATGAGCTGATTTTTGGTGAGGATGATCTCTATGGTGAGGAGATCATCCTCACCAAAAATCAGCTCATTCCAAAACTTCTAACCCCATAAATTGATTTACAAAAAATGGACGGTCCACGATTTTTCAACGTGTAAACATGGGGCTAAACATTTCGGAATGGGCTGATTTTTGGGGAGGATGATCTTCTAATCATAGAGATCATCCTCACCAAAAATCAGCTCATTCCAAAACTTCTAACCCATGTAGGACAAAAAACGTTTGTTAAAGTGTGTGGTAAAACTTAGGGTGCTGAACATTAATATATATATATTGGGGTTAGAAGTCACTTGGACGTGAGCATTTGAACATCAATTATTAAGGTTGGGAAACGATTCCAAAACACATAAGAGACTTTATGGAAAATGGACAAAAGCCAAAAACATGTTCACTTTTTCCTCTCTATTTAGGATCACAGATGAGATTCCAATCTTATCTCTAAAGTAAAACTCCCACTTTGTGAGCGGGAGGGCCCACTAACCAAAATACCAAGAAGTAGATCTGGGACTTTCAAACTCAAACCAACGAGCGTTGAGCCAATGGGCTACATGGCCCAAGCCTCTCTTTGAAAAATGATAGGTCTTGAATTCAGTCCCCACAGTGGTTTATTCGGGCTTAGCCTGTATATGTGGCTTGGGATGTAAATCCTATTGGGCCGAAGTTGACTAAGTCAAAATCTGATCCAAACGGGCTTGGTTTAGTCTCTGATTTATAAAACTTGATATTACCCATATAATTGTTGTAATTGTGTGTCAACATTTTCTGTAAGGGAAATTACTTGATGCAATTTGATACAAGGGCTTGTTTCTAATTTTTGGCAACAGCTTAAGAATAGTCAGTACTCTAATTACTAAAAGCTTTCTTTCTAAATGCCCCCTTCACCTTAAGACAAGTACCCAAAGTACAATTTTTTTTAACGGACCTAAGTTTTTTTCAAAAATGATTGTGAAGATGATTGCCGTGAAGAACGATAAACTCCAAATTCAAAGATTTAGTAGCAACTCTTGATCTAGTTTGATGATTTTTTATATGAATGAGGAGGAGATGACATACTCAAATTTTGAAAATCTACTTGCAATGTTTGAACCGAGTATCTATTTTGCCGTTAAAATGTATACATTTCTGGTATTTGGAAAACATCTATCTAGCATTAACTTCAAATAATCAAAATCTGGTCAAGGCCCGATGCTCCAATATTGAGTTTCAACTTTCATAAGATTCCTGAAATCAATTACAAGATGGTGTTACATGCAAAATTCATGTTTCACATAACAATATTACTATCATTCATAAAACTCCCAGAATCTATAACCATAGTACTCTTCAACTTTCAACAACATTTAGAAGAGAAGCTTAAGACTTACGTTGATAGGCTGCCATAGTAGACCTACTTCTAAGCATTTACAAAGTCCACCAATATAGGAAATTCATAGGCCGATTGATTTTCTTGTAGAATTGGAAAAATCCATAGAGCAAACCTTTACCTATGAGAGGGCAACCTTGAACCTAAAGATCAACTAGTACACAACCTCTAATAATGTAGTAACCTCCATTGTTAGCATCGAAACACTCGATATTTGTTATCCCATTATCTTGATAGAAACAATTTTAAATGGTACAAAACTTTAAACCATGTTGTTGAATAAAATATCTCTCAACAAAATAAAATGTGGATATGGTATTGGGTAAACCTTTTTCAAGTTCTACTCTATGGAAACCTTAGTTGCCCCTTTGTTGGAAACTACAAAAAACTGATGTTCTGGCATTTTTGTATTTTAATAAATAGGCGTCACCTTCAAAGCAAGCAAAAAAAATAATATCTTATTCCTCCATTTTAGTTAAATATAGTCGATTGATTGAGGGCTTGAAAGTTGAAGGGAGAAGTTCCACACAATTTTCTAGTATCATTTGTTTATAAACAAAGAAAGAAAAGAGGTGTAAGATACTTCAAAACTATAAAGCAAGAACATATATCCTTTGTGCGAGAGAATGCCTTAAAAAGGATGAAAGTTGTTGTATTAAAGAGGAGGGGAGTAGTCACACAAATAGATGGAATTCTCATTAAATCTCCAACATAAGATTTTTTAACATCAATTGGAAATCTTCCATGGATAAATTCCTAAGTTACTCTCCTACTAGATGCATGCGGAAACAAGCTAACATATCTGCTACTTTGTTTACTTCCTTAAAAAACTGACAAATCAACTCTGCACTCCATGCCCATCCAGGCCTCTTTACAGTCTTTAAGGCATTGATTATCTTTTCAACGGAAGTTGCCATCCAGCAATGCTTTGACTGATAATAAAAAATTATATTCAATATTGACTAATCTTCATCTAGTGGAATTGTTTTATCATTGATGATTATCTTAATTCTAACGATAAAAACAACATCAATGCTAATGATCGTAAGGTTTTTCGAGGGTGCATATCTTTTGGAGATTATTGTCATTTTCTATCAATTAGGACATTACGGAAGGGGGGCATGCCATGTGTTTAAGGTAAAGAAGAGACCATCCACAACATTGTTAAACATTAAAGTTTTGTTGTTCTAATGGTTTAAGAATTTCAAGGAGGGTAGGCTCGAGGATTTAGTTTTTAATTAGGGTTAATTTGATTGTAAATGATACTAGTTAATTAATACTTTGATGAAAAATCTAATTAAGTTAATAAGATGAGAGTTGTTCAATCAAAATGTAACATCACTAGAGCAAGAACATATATTCTTTGTGCGAGAGAATACCTTAAAAAATTGTTCAATTGTGTTCAACCCAGATTCAACTGAAACAAAATAATATTTGATCATTCTTGATATTAAAAAAATTTCCTATTGCAATCTTAATCAGACAACTCAATTCGCCATTAAGAGATAATGGTCTAGGTCTTTTTATATTGAAGGTGTTCAAGATATTTACACACCAGAGAAAATGAATCAACCTAAATAATCACATCCTACAGACATATTTGAGATCGAAGATGCATGGAAATTAACTACAATTGAATCATGATCAATGCATGAAAGGACATTAGGTCATCATATGGTATAAGATGCATAATACATAGTTTGAAGGAAATATTCATAAATCTTTTATTGGTTCAATATAAAACGTGAGCAGATTATCTTATAGTATGAAAACTCATTTCATTGGCTAATTAAACCCGTTTGTATGATTAAAAAAAATGCCAGGTACTTTATAAATAATTCTACTAGATTTGGGATAGAATAATTTCTAACAAAAAAAAAAATTCATAAATCAAAATAAAAAATAAAAGTCTTCTATAATATTAAACCAATTTGGTGGCGATTTTAATATCTATATAAACTCAACGTACATCAACATAGTTTTAATGCCCCAACAATAAATAGTGACACAAGATTGAGAAGTTTTATTTTGTGAGTGAGATCCAAGGCTCCAAGCACATGAAAGGGCAAGTCAAAATTACTTTGAGAATGATAAGGGGACTTAAGCCAATTCAAGTTAAGTAACTTGTAATCACCCACTAATTCAGGGTCAAGATGAATCATGTAGATAACAACAAAGAATCAACAACATAACAATACAACATTTAAAGGGTCAATGGGCTACAAACAAGTTGAATGATATAATTGCTGTACAAACATAATTTCATAGCCACTCAACCTAACCTCATTCACAAGTAAACACTATTTCTATAATTATTTCAATACATAAAAAAAAAACACCAACTAGTTCTTACTAACATTTTCACATGCTACATAAGAGCCAGATTGCCGTCGACAATCTTCTTTAGTTAGGGTCAAGCAATACTTCTTTACTTGAGAATCGCCTCTACTTTTGAACTAAAAAAATTTCAAAATAAATATAATAAATAATACAATTTAAGAGTTTTGAATTCAAATAGGAGATATATGCATTCTTGTAGACACTTGGAACTCACAGATTTTGACATGAAATGGAAAGAGTTGTAAGATTTCCTAAATCATCAAAACTTATAAAACATAAATCAAAATGTTCTCATCCATCAAACATAATTGCTCTTTTGGTGTCCGGTATGTTGTATTTTAATTGATGCAAGACGCTTGGCAGTAGTCGTGGCACAATTTGTGGTTTGGGTTTTGAAGACGTGTCACCTCTGCAATTTTGGAAGGGGAACGACTTCAACTAGATTAAAGAATGCTCAAAATCTCTAATGTCTACAATGGAAAGGGAATTACATCACTTCTTAAGTCCAAAATTTGATTAAATAAGTAACAGAATTCATTGACATTAGCCATATTAATTTTACTTATTTTTTCAGTACACGTGGCACCTTGTCTTTGGTTCATCACCTTAGCATATAAATTTTGAAACGGAAGATCTCTATTTCTCTTAGCATATCAATGTACCAATTACTTGATGAGGAAAGAAATATCTAAGTACATTAAAAAAATAATATAGAAAAAGTAGAAGTTTGAGTTACTTAAACATGTTTCCTACAACACCATGAAGGTTTATTATCAACTTCTCCTCTTCTAGGGTAAGCTTCCCTTTTCCTAATCTTACACATGTTCCCTACACCACCCCAAAAGCATATATATATATATATTAAGAGACAGCGAAAG
>NW_028237190.1:0-39507 GCF_017979445.1 Akebia trifoliata | reverse complement strand
GCACTTAGAATTTGATTTTGAGTTTAACAGGACCCAAATCGATGAAAATAGAAAAATTCAAGAAAAATCATATAAAAAATATCAAAATGACGAAAATACCTCTCATAAATTTTAAACCCCCGAAAAATCTCGAAAGTACTTCTATTGCACTCAGAATGTGATTCAAGTTTAACGAGACTCAAATCGATGAAAATAGAGAAATTTAAGAAAAATAGTCAAAAAGTCATAACAATGATCAAAATGCCCTTCAATATCCAACTCTAATATAGAGACCCTGATCCCTAGGAAAATTTAATTCAAATCGAAAATTAAACTAAAATTCAACCAAGAAATCAATTTAAAATTCAAATCAAAATTAAATCAAAAATCACCTTGTTCCCGGATTTCATCCGGCAAGCCGGGATCCTTTTCGAAAAACGTGATTTTCGTATTTCATGTCCAATCGTCCGTATCGAAAATGCATATGTTTCCCAAGAGAAATATTCCCGGTACAGACTCGTCTTCCTTACCGAAAATGGCAAACAACGGGAAGCTCCGCCCGGGCGACCGTTCCAGTCGAAAACTCAAAATTTCTGACATTTTTTTAAACGCCCGTATCTCACTCTCCGCTCGACTCAAAAAATTTGTAACACATACCCACTCATCCGTACGGATGTTAGCTACGTCACCATGTTCTCGGATTTCGTCCCGCAGGCCGGGATCCTTTCCAAAAAATGAGATTTCCGCGGGGGTACACCTTTTTCGGGGCAAGACACGTGCGCGTTCAAATGGTCGTATCTCATCGTCCGTCTTCCAGTTTTTAACGTAATCCACGCCCAATCGTCTGTATAAAAAATTCCTACGTTTCCCGAGAGAAAGATTTCCGGTACGGACTCGTCTTCCTTGCCGAAAAAGGCAAACAACGGGAAGATCTGCCTGGGCAACCGTTCTCGTTGAAAACTCAAAATTTCTAACGTTTTTTTAAACGCCCGTATCTCACTCTCCGCTCGACTCAAAAAATTCGTAGCACATACCCACTCGTCAGTACGGATGTTAGCTACATCACCATATTCCCGGATTTCATCCCGCAGGCCGGGATCCTTTCCGAAAAATGTGATTTCCGCTGGGGTACGCCTTTTTTCGGAGTAGAACACGTGTGCGTTCAAATGGTCGTATCTCGTCGCTCGTCTTCTGGTTTTAACGTAATCTATGCCAAATCATCCATATAGAAAATGCCTACATTTCCCGATTAAAAAGATTCCCGATCCGGACTCGTCTTCCTTGCCGAAAATGGCAAACATCGAGAAGTTCCGCCCGGGCGACCGTTCCCGTTGAAAACTCGAAATTTCTAACATTTTTTTAAACGCCCGTATCTCACTCTCCGCTAGACTCGAAAAATTTGTAGCACATACCCACTCTTCCGTACGGATGTTAGCTACGTCACCATGTTCCCGGATTTCGTCCCGCAGGCCGGGATCCTTTCTGAAAATGTGATTTCTGCGGGACTACACCTTTTTTTGGTGTAGGACACGTGCAAGTTTAAATGATCGTATCTCATCGCCCGTCTTCCAGTTTTTAACGTAATCCATGCCCAATCGTCCGTATCGAAAATGCCTAGGTTTCCCAAGTAGAAAGATTCTCGATCCAGACTCATCTTCATTACCGAGAATGGCAAATAACGGGAAGCTCCGCCCGGGAGACCGTTCCAGTCGAAAACTCGAAATTTCTGACTTTTTTTAAACGCCCGTATCTCACTCTCCGCTCGACTCAAAAACATTTTAGTACATACCCATTCATCCGTACGGATGTTAGCTACGTCAGCATGTTCCCGGATTTCATCCCGCAGGCCGGGATCCTTTCCAAAAAACATGATTTCCGCGGGGGTACACCTTTTTTGGGCAGGACACATGCACGTTCAAATGGTTGTATCTCATTGCCCATCTTCCGGTTTTTAATGTAATCCATGCCTAATCGTCCGTATCAAAAATGCCTACGTTTCTCGAGTAGAAAGATTATTGGTCTAGACTCGTCTTCCTTGCCGAAAATGGCAAACAACGGGAAGTTTCGCCCGGGCGACCGTTCCCGTCAAAAACTCAAAATTTTTGACGTTTTTTTAAATGCCCGTATCTCACTCTCCGCTCGACTCGAAAAATTCGTAGCACATACCCACTCGTACGTACGGATGTTAGCTACGTCACCATGTTCCCGGATTTCATCCTGCAGGCCGGGATCCTTTCCGAAGAAGGTGATTTCTGTGGGGGTAGACCTTTTTCAGAAAAAGATACGTGCGCGTCCAAATGGTCGTATCTCATGGGCCGTATTTCCGTTTTTAACGTAATCCATGCCCAATCGTCTGTATCAAAAATTCCAATGTTGTCTGAGTAGAAAGATTCCTTTTTCGGATTGGCGTTTCTTGCTGAAAATGGCAAACAACGGGAAGCTCCGTACAGGCGACAGTTCCCGTCAAAAACTCGAAATTTCTGACGTTTTTCGAAATGCCCGTATCTCACTCTCCGCTCGACTCGAAAAATCCGTAGTGCATACCCACTTGTCCATACGGATGTTAGCTACGTCACCATGTTCTCGGATTTCATCCCGCAGGCCGGGATCCTTTCCGAAGAAGGTGATTTCTGTGGGGGTACACCTTTTTCAAAAAAAGATACGTGCGCGTTCAAATGGTCGTATCTCATGGCCCGTATTTTGGTTTTTAATGTAATCCATGTCCAATCATCCGTATCAAAAATCTCGACGTTGTTCGAGTAGAAAGATTCCTGTTTCGGATTGGCGTTCCTTGCCAAAAATGGCAAGGAACTGGAAGCTCCGTACTGGCGACCGTTTCCATCGAAAGCTCAAAATTTTTGACATTTTTTCAAACGCCCGTATCTCACTCTCCGCTCGACTCGAAAAATCCATAGCACATATCCACTCGTCCGTACGGATGTTAGCTACGTCATTCTTTTCCCGGATTTCATCTCGCAGGCCGAGATCCTTTCCGAAGAAGGTGATTTCTGTGGGGGTACACCTTTTTGAGAAAAAGACATGTGCGCGTTCAAATGGTCGTATCTCATGGCCCGTATTTCGGTTTTTAACATAATCCATGTCCAATCGTCCGTATCGACAATGCTGACGTAGTCCGAGGAGAAAAATTCATGTTTCGGATTGGTATTCCTTACCGAAAATGGCAAATAACGGGAAGCTCCGTACGGGCGACAGTTCCCATCGAAAACTCAAAATTCTGACATTTTTTCAAACGCCCGTATCTCACTCTCCGCTGGACTCAAAAAAATCTGTAGTACATACCCACTCATCCGTACGGATGTTAGCTACGTCACCATATTCCCGGATTTCATCCCGCAGGCCGGGATCCTTTTCGAAGAAGGTGATTTCCGTGGGGGTACACCTTTTTTAGAAAAAGACACGTGCGCGTCCAAATGGTCGTATCTCATGGCCCGTATTTCTGTTTTTAACGTAATCCATGCCCAATCGTCTGTATTGAAAATTCCAATGTTGTCTGAGTAGAAAGATTTCTTTTTTAGATTGGCGTTCCTTGCCGAAAATGGTAAACAACGGGAAGCTCCGTACGGGCGACCTTTCCTGTCGAAAATTCGAAAATTTTGACGTTTTTTCAAACGCCAGTATCTCACTCTCCGCTCGACTCAAAAAATCTGTAGCACATACCCACTCATCCGTACGGATGTTAGCTACGTCACCATGTTCCCGGATTTCATCCCGCAGGCCGGGATCCTTTCCGAAGAAGGTGATTTCCGTGGGGGTATACCTTTTTCAAAAAAAGACACGTGCGCGTGTAAATGGTCGTATCTCATGGCCTGTATTTCAGTTTTTAACGTAATCCATGCCCAATCGTCCGTATCAAAAATGCCGATGTTGTCCGAGGAGAAGGATTCCTATTTCGGATTGGCGTTCCTTGCCAAAAATGGCAAAGAACGGGAAGCTCCGTACTAGCGACCGTTTCCATCGAAAACTCGAAATTTTTGACATTTTTTCAAACGCCCGTATCTCACTCTCCGCTCGACTCGAAAAATCCGTAGCACATACCCACTCATCCGTACGGATGTTAGCTACGTCACCATATTCCCGGATTTCATCCCGCAGGCCGGGATCCTTTCCGAAGAAGGTGATTTCCGTGGGGGTACACCTTTTTGAGAAAAAGACACGTGCGCGTTCAAATGGTCGTATCTCATGGCCCGTATTTCGGTTTTTAACGTAATCCATTACAAATCGTCCGTATCAAAAATTCTGATGTTGTCTGAGTAGTAAGATTCCTGTTTCGGATTGGCGTTCCTTACAGAAAATGGCAAACAACGGGAAGCTCCGTATGGACGACAGTTCCCGTCGAAAACTCAAAATTTCTGACGTTTTTTCAAACGCCCGTATCTCACTCTCCGCTCGACTCGAAAAATCCGTAGTGCATACCCACTCGTCCGTACGGATGTTACCTACGTCACCATTTTCCCAGATTTTATCCCGCAGGCCGGGATCCCTTCTGAAGAAGGTGATTTCTTTGGGGGTACACCTTTTTCAGAAAAAGATATGTCCGCGTTTAAATGGTCGTATCTCATGCCCGTATTTCGGTTTTTAATGTAATCCATGCCCAATCGTCCGTATAAAAAATCTTGACGTTGTTCAAGTAGAAAGATTCCTATTTCAGATTGGCGTTCCTTGCCAAAAATGGAAAAGAACGGGAAGCTCCGTAGTAGCGACTATTTCCATAAAACTCAAAATTTCTGACATTTTTTCAAACGCCCGTATCTCACTCTCCGCTCGACTCAAAAAATCCGTAGCACATACCCACTCATCCATATGGATGTTAGCTACGTCACCATGTTTCCGAATTTCATCCCGCAGGTCGAGATCCTTTCCGAAGAAGGTGATTTCTCTGGGGGTACACCTTTTTGAGAAAAAGACACGTGCGCGTTCAAATGGTCGTATCTCATGGCCCGTATTTCGGTTTTTAACATAATCCATGACCAATCGTCCGTATCAACAATGCTGACGTTGTCCGAGTAGAAAGATTCCTATTTCGGATTGGCGTTCCTTACCAAAAATGGCAAACAACGGGAAGTTCCGTACGGGCGACAGTTCCTGTCGAAAACTCAAAATTTCTGACGTTTTTTCAAACGCCCGTATCTCACTCTCCGCTGCACTCGAAAAAATCCGTAGTACATACCCACTCATCCGTACGGATGTTAGCTACGTCACCATATTCCTGAATTTCATCTCGCAGGCCGGGATCCTTTCCGAAGAATGTGATTTCCGTGGGGGTACACCTTTTTCAGAAAAAGACACGTGCGCGTCAAAATGGTCATATCTCATGGCCTGTATTGAAAATTCCGTATTTTGGTTTTTATCGAAATCCACGCCCAATCATCCGTATTGAAAATTCCGATGTTGTCCGAGGAGAAAGATTCCAGTTTCGGATTGGAGCTCCTAACCGAAAATGATAAACAACGAGACGCTCCGTCGGGGCGACCGTTCCTGTCGAAAACTTGAAATTTATGACGTTTTTTCAAACGCCCGTATCTCACTCTCCGCTCAACTCGAAAAATCTGTAGCGTATACCCACTCGTCCATACGGATGTTAGCTACATCACCATATTCCTGGATTTCATCCCGCAGGCTGAGATCCTTTCCGAAAAAGGTGATTTCAGTGGGGATACACCTTTTTGAGAAAAAGACACGTGCGATTTCAAATGGTCGTATCTCATTGTCCGTATTTTGGTTTTTAACGAAATCCATACCCAATCGTTCGTATCGAAAATTCCGACATTCTATCAGGAGAAAGATTCAAGTTTCGGATTGGCGCTCCTGGCCAAAAATGATAAACAACGAGACGCTCTGTCGGGGCGACCGTTCCTGTCGAAAACTTGAAATTTTTGACGTTTTTTCAGACGCCCGTATCTCACTCTCCGCTCAACTCGAAAAATCCGTAGCGCATACCCACTCATCCGTACGGATGTTAGCTACGTCACCATGTTCCCGGATTTCATCCCGCAGGCCGAGATCCTTTCCGAAGAAGGTGATTTCTGTGGGGGTACACCTTTTTCAAAAAAAGACACGTGCAATTTCAAATTATCGTATCTCATGGCCTGTATTTCGATTTTTAACGAAATCTACGCCCAATCGTCCGTATCGAAAATTCCGACGTTGTCCAAGTAGAAAGATTTCAGTTTCGGACTGGCGCTCCTTGCCGAAAATGACAAACAACGAGACGCTCCGTCGGGGAGACCGTTCCCGTCGAAAACATGAAATTTCTGACTTTTTTTCAGACGCCCGTATCTCACTCTCCGCTCGACTCGAAAATTCCGTAGCGCATACCCACTCGTCCGTACAGATGTTAGCTACGTCACCATGTTCCCTGATTTCGTCCCGCAGGCCAGGATCCTTTTCGAAGAAGGTGATTTCCGTGGCGGTTCACCTTTTTCAAAAAAAGACACGTGTGATTTTAAATGGTCTTATCTAATGGCCCGTATTTCAGTTTTTAACGAAATCCACGCCCAATCGTTCGTATCGAATATTTCGACGTTGTCTGAGGAGAAAGATTCCAGTTTTGGATTGGCGCACCTTACCGAAAATGATAAACAACGAGACGCTCCGTCGGGGAGACCGTTCCCGTCGAAAACTTAAAATTTCTGACGTTTTTTCAGACGACAGTATCTCACTCTCCCCTCGACTCGAAAAATCTGTAGTGTATACCCACTCATCTGTACAGATGTTAGCTACGTCATCATGTTCCCGGATTTCATCCCGCAGGCCGGGATCCTTTCCGAAGAAGGTGATTTCCGTGGGGGTACACCTTTTTTAGAAAAAGACACGTGCGATTTCAAATGGTCGTATCTCATGGCCTGTATTTCGATTTTTTACGAAATCTACGCCCAATCGTCCGTATCAAAAATTCCGACGTTGTCCGAGGAGAAAGATTCCAGTTTTGGATTGGCGCTCCTTGCCAAAAATGACAAACAACGAGACGCTCCGTCAGGACGACCGTTCCCGTCGAAAACATGAAATTTCTGACGTTTTTTCAGACGCCCGTATCTCACTCTTCGCTCGACTCGAAAAATCCATAGCGCATACCCACTCGTCCGTACGGATGTTAGCTACGTCACCATGTTCTCGGATTTCGTCCCGCAGGCCAGGATCCTTTCCGAAGAAGGTGATTTCCATGGGGTACACCTTTTTCAGAAAAAGACACGTGTGATTTCAAATGGTCGTATCTAATGGCCCGTATTTCGGTTTTTAACGAAATCCACGCCCAATCGTTCGTATCGAATATTCCGACGTTGTCCGAGGAGAAAGATTCCAATTTCAGGTTGGCGCACCTTACCAAAAATGACAAATAACGAGACGTTCCATCGGGGCGACCGTTCCCGTTGAAAACTCGAAATTTCTAACGTTTTTTCAGACGACCGTATCTCACTCTCCGCTAGACTTGCAAAATCTGTAGCGTATACCCACTCGTCCGTACAGATGTTAGCTACGTCACCATGTTCTCGGATTTCGTCCCGCAAGCCAGTATCCTTTCCGAAGAAGGTGATTTCCATGGGGTACACCTTTTTCAGAAAAAGACACGTGTGATTTCAAATGGTCGTATCTAATGGCCCGTATTTCGGTTTTTAACGAAATCCACGCCCAATCGTCCGTATCGAAAATCCCGGCGTTGTTCGAGGAGAAAGATTCCAGTTTCGGATTGGCGCTCCTTGCCGAAAATGACAAACAACGAGACGCTCCGTCGGGGCGACCGTTCCCATCGAAAACTCGAAATTTCTGATGTTTTTTCAGACGCCCGTATCTCACTCTCCGCTCGACTCGAAAAATCCGTAGCGCATACCCACTCGTCCGTACGGATGTTAGCTACGTCACCATGTTCCCGGATTTCGTCCCGCAGGCCGGGATCCTTGCCGAAGAAGGCGATTTCCGCGGGGTACACCTTTTTTGGAAAAAGACACGTATTTTTTCAAATGGTCGTATCTAATGGCCCGTATTTCGATTTTTAACGAAATCCACGCCCAATCGTTCATATCGAATATTTCGACGTTGTCCGAGGAGAAAGATTCCAATTTCAGGTTGGCGCACCTTACCAAAAATGACAAATAACGAGACGTTCCATCGGGGCGACCGTTCCCGTTGAAAACTCAAAATTTCTGACGTTTTTTCAGACGACCGTATCTCACTCTCCGCTAGACTTGCAAAATCTGTAGCGTATACCCACTCGTCCGCACGTATGTTAGCTACGTCACCATGTTCCCAGATTTCATCCCGCAGGCCGGGATCCTTTCCGAAGAAGGTGATTTCTGTGGGGGTACACCTTTTTCAAAAAAAGATACGTGTGCGTTCAAATGGTTGTATCTCATGGCCCGTATTTTGGTTTTTAATGCAATCCATGTCCAATCATCCATATCAAAAATCTTGACGTTGTTCGAGTAGAAAGATTCATGTTTCGGATTGGCGCTCTTGGCCGAAAATGACAAACAACGAGACGCTCCGTCGGGGAGACCGTTCCCGTCGAAAACATGAAATTTCTGACGTTTTTTCAAACGACTGTATCTCACTCTCCCCTCGACTCGAAAAATTTGTAGCGTATACCCACTCGTCCGTACGGATGTTAGCTACGTCATCATGTTCCCGGATTTCATCCCGGAGGCCGGGATCCTTTCCGAAGAAGGTAATTTTTGTGAGGGTACACCTTTTTGAGAAAAAGACACGTGCGCGTTCAAATGATCGTATCTCATGGCCCGTATTTTGGTTTTTAATGCAATCCATGTCCAATCATCCATATAAAAAATCTCGACGTTGTTCGAGTAGAAAGATTCCTGTTTTGAATTGGCACTCCTGGCCGAAAATGACAAACAACGAGACGCTCCGTCGGGGAGACCGTTCCCGTCGAAAACATGAAATTTCTGACGTTTTTTCAGACGCCCGTATCTCACTCTCCGCTCGACTCGAAAAATCCGTAGCGCATACCCACTCATCCGTACGGATGTTAGCTACGTTACCATGTTTCCGGATTTCATCCCGCAGGCCGGGATCCTTTCCGAAGAAGGTGATTTCCGTGGGGGTACACCTTTTTTAGAAAAAAGACACGTGCGATTTCAAATGGTCGTATCTCATGGCCCGTATTTCAATTTTTAACGAAATCCACGCCCAATCGTCCGTATCGAAATTTCGACGTTGTTCGAGTAGAAAGATTCCAATTTCGGATTGGCGCTCCTTGTCGAAAATGACAAACAAAGAGACGCTCCATCGGGGCGATCGTTCCCGTCGAAAACTTAAAATTTCTGATGTTTTTTCAGACGCCCGTATCTCACTCTCCGCTCGACTCGAAAAATCCGTAGCGCATACCCACTCATCCGTACGGATGTTAGCTACGTCACCATGTTCTCGGATTTCGTCCCGCAGGCCAGCATCCTTTCCGAAGAAGGTGATTTCCATGGGGTACACCTTTTTCAGAAAAAGACACGTGTGATTTCAAATGGTCGTATCTAATGGCCCGTATTTCGGTTTTTAACGAAATCCACGCCCAATCGTTCGTATCGAATATTCCGACGTTGTTCGAGGAGAAAGATTCCAGTTTCAGGTTGGCGCACCTTACCAAAAATGACAAACAACGAGACGTTCCATCGGGGTGACCGTTCCCGTCGAAAACTCGAAATTTCTGACGTTTTTTCAGACGATCGTATCTCACTCTCCGCTAGACTTGCAAAATCTGTAGCGTATACCCACTCGTCCGCACGTATGTTAGCTACGTCACCATGTTCCCAGATTTTATCCCGCAGGCCGGGATCCTTTCCGAAGAAGGTAATTTCCGTGGGGGTACACCTTTTTGAGAAAAAGACACGTGCGCGTTAAAATGGTCGTATCTCATGGCCCGTATTTTGGTTTTTAATGCAATCCATGTCTAATCATCCATATAAAAAATCTCGACGTTGTTCAAGTAGAAAGATTCCTGTTTCGAATTGGCACTCCTGGCCGAAAATGACAAACAACGAGACGCTCCGTCGGGGAGACCGTTCCCGTCGAAAACCTGAAATTTCTGACGTTTTTTCAGACGCCCGTATCTCACTCTCCGCTCGACTCAAAAAATCCGTAGCGCATACCCACTCGTCCGTACGGATGTTAGCTACGTCACCATGTTCCTAGATTTCGTCCCGCAGGCCAGGATCCTTTCCGAAGAAGGTGATTTCCGTGGGAGTTCACCTTTTTCAGAAAAAGACACGTGTGATTTCAAATGGTCTTATCTAATGGCCCGTATTTTAGTTTTTAACGAAATCCACGCCCAATCGTTCGTATCGAATATTCCGACGTTGTCCAAGGAGAAAGATTCCAGTTTCGGATTGGCGCACCTTACCGAAAATGACAAATAACGAGACGCTCCGTCGGGGAGACCGTTCCCGTCGAAAACTTGAAATTTCTGACGTTTTTTCAGACGACAGTATCTCACTCTCCCCTCGACTCGAAAAATCTGTAGCTTATACCCACTCGTCTGTACAGATGTTAGCTACGTCATCATGTTCTCGGATTTCATCCCGCAGGCCGGGATCCTTTCCGAAGATGGTGATTTCCGTGGGGGTACACCTTTTTTAGAAAAAGACACGTGCGATTTCAAATGGTCGTATCTCATGGCCTGTATTTCAATTTTTTACGAAATCTACGCCCAATCGTCCGTATCGAAAATTCTGACGTTGTCCGAGGAGAAAGATTCCAGTTTCGGATTGGCCCTCCTTGCCGAAAATGACAAACAACGAGACGCTCCGTCAAGGCGACCGTTCCCGTCGAAAACATGAAATTTCTGACGTTTTTTCAGACACCCGTATCTCACTCTTCGCTCGACTCGAAAAATCCGTAGTGTATACCCACTCATCCGTACGGATGTTAGCTATGTCACCATGTTCCCAGATTTCATCCCGCAGGCCGGGATCCTTTTCGAATAAGGTGATTTCCGTGGGGGTACACCTTTTTCAGAAAAAGACACGTGCGATTTCAAATGGTCGTATCTCATGGCCCGTATTTTGATTTTTATCGAAATTCACGCCCAATCGTCCGTATTGAAAATTCCGATGTTGTCCGAGGAGAAAGATTCCAGTTTTGGATTGGAGCTCCTGACCGAAAATGATAAACAACGAGACGCTCCGTCGGGGCGACCGTTCCTGTCGAAACTTGAAATTTATGACGTTTTTTCAAACGCCCGTATCTCACTCTCCGCTTAACTCAAAAAATCTGTAGCGTATACCCACTCGTCCATACGGATGTTAGCTACATCACCATATTCCTGGATTTCATCCCGCAGGCTGAGATCCTTTCCGAAAAAGGTTATTTTCGTGGGGATACACCTTTTTCAAAAAAAGACACGTGCGATTTCAAATGGTCGTATCTCATTGTCCGTATTTTGGTTTTTAACGAAATCCATACCCAATCGTTCGTATCGAAAATTCCGACATTGTATCAGGAGAAAGATTCCAGTTTCGGATTGGCGCTCCTGGCCAAAAATGATAAACAACGAGACGCTCTGTCGGGCCGACCGTTCCTGTCGAAAACTTGAAATTTTTGACGTTTTTTCAGACGCCCATATCTCACTCTCCGCTCGACTCGAAAAATCCGTAGCGCATACCCACTATCCGTACGGATGTTAGCTACGTCACCATGTTCCCGGATTTCATCCTGCAGGCCGGGATCCTTTCCGAAGAAGGTGATTTCTGTGGGGGTACACCTTTTTCAAAAAAAGACACGTGCAATTTCAAATTATCGTATCTCATGGCCTGTATTTCGGTTTTTAACGAAATCTACGCCCAATCGTCCGTATCGAAAATTCCGACGTTGTCCAAGTAGAAAGATTTCAGTTTCGGACTGGCGCTCCTTGTCGAAAATGACAAACAACGAGACGCTCCGTCAAGGCGACCGTTCCCGTCGAAAACTAGAAATTTTTTTACGTTTTTTCAGACGTCCGTATCTCACTCTCCGCTCTACTCGAAAAATCTGTAGAGCATACCCTCTCGTCCGTATGGATGTTAGCTACGTCACCATGTTCCCGGATTTTGTCCCGCAGGTCGGGATCATTTCCGAAGAATGTGATTTCCGTGGGGGTACACCTTTTTAAGAAAAAGACACATGCGATTTCAAATGGTCGTATCTCATGGCCCGTATTTTAGTTTTTAACGAAATTCATGCCCAATTGTTCGTATCGAAAATTTCGACGTTGTCTCAGGAGAAAGATTCCAATTTCGGATTGGCGCTCCTGGCCGAAAATGATAAACAATGAGACGCTCCGTCGGGGCGACCGTTCCTGTCGAATATTTGAAATTTCTGACGTTTTTTCAGACGCCTGTATCTCACTCTCCGCTCGACTCGAAAAATCCGTAGTGCATACCCACTCATCCGTACGGATGTTAGCTACGTCACCATGTTTCCGGATTTCATCCCGCAGGCTGGGATCCTTTCCGAAGAAGGTGATTTCCGTGGGGGTACACCTTTTTTAGAAAAAGACACGTGCGATTTCAAATGGTCGTATCTCATGGCCCGTATTTCGATTTTTAACGAAATCCACGCCCAATCGTCCGTATCGAAATTTCGACGTTGTTCAAGTAGAAAGATTCCTGTTTCGGATTGGCGCTCCTTATAAAAAATGACAAACAAAGAGACGCTCCATCGGGGCGACCGTTCCCGTCGAAAACTTAAAATTTCTGATGTTTTTTCAGACGCCCGTATCTCACTCTCCGCTCGACTCGAAAAATCCGTAGCGCATACCCACTCGTCCGTACGGATGTTAGCTACGTCACCATGTTCTCGGATTTTGTCCCGTAGGCCAGGATCCTTTCCGAAGAAGGTGATTTCCATGGGGTACACCTTTTTCAGAAAAAGACACGTGTGATTTCAAATGGTCGTATCTAATGGCCCGTATTTCGGTTTTTAACGAAATCCATGCCCAATCGTTCGTATCGAATATTCTGAAATTGTCCGAGGAGAAAGATTCCAGTTTCAGGTTGGCGCACCTTACCAAAAATGACAAACAATGAGACGTTCCACCGGGGCGACCGTTCCCGTCGAAAACTCGAAATTTCTGACGTTTTTTCAGACGACCGTATCTCACTCTCCGCTAGACTTGCAAAATCTGTAGCGTATACCCACTCGTCTGTACGGATGTTAGCTACGTCACCATGTTCCCGGATTTCATCCCGCAGGCCGGGATCCTTTCCGAAGAAGGTGATTTCTGGGGGGGTACACCTTTTTCAAAAAAGACACGTGTGCGTTCAAATGGTTGTATCTCATGGCCCGTATTTTGATTTTTAATGCAATCCATGTCCAATCATCCATATCAAAAATCTTGACGTTGTTCGAGTAGAAAGATTCCTATTTCGGATTGGCGCTCTTGGCCGAAAATGACAAACAACGAGACGCTCCGTCGGGGCGACCGTTCCCGTCGAAAACTTGAAATTTCTGACGTTTTTTCAGACGACTGTATCTCACTCTCCCCTCGACTCGAAAAATCTGTAGCGTATACCCACTCGTCCATACGGATGTTACCTACGTCATCATGTTCCTGGATTTCATCCCGGAGGCCGGGATCCTTTCAGAAGAAGGTAATTTTTGTGAGGGTACACCTTTTTGAGAAAAAGACACGTGCGCGTTCAAATGGTCGTATCTCATGGCCCGTATTTTGGTTTTTATGCAATCCATGTCCAAATCATCCATATAAAAAATCTCGACGTTGTTCGAGTAGAAAGATTCCTGTTTCGAATTGGCACTCCTGGCCGAAAATGACAAACAACGAGACGCTCCGTCGGGGCAACCGTTCCCGTCGAAAACTTGAAATTTCTGACGTTTTTTCAGACGCCCGTATCTCACTCTCCGCTCGACTCGAAAAATCCGTAGCGCATACCCACTCGTCCGTACGGATGTTAGCTACGTCACCATGTTCCCGGATTTCGTCCCGCAGGCCAGGATCCTTTCCGAAGAAGGTGATTTCCGTGGGGGTACACCTTTTTCAGAAAAAGACACGTGTGATTTCAAATGGTCGTATCTCATGGCCCGTATTTCGATTTTTAACGAAATCCATGCCCAATCGTTCGTATCGAAATTTCGACGTTGTCCGAGGAGAAAGATTCCAGTTTCGGATTGGCGCACCTTACCGAAAATGACAAACAACGAGACGCTCCGTTGGGGAGACCGTTCCCGTCGAAAACTTGAAATTTCTGACATTTTTTCAGATGACAGTATCTCACTCTCCCTCGACTCGAAAAATCTGTAGCGTATACCCACTCGTCTGTACGGATGTTAGCTACGTCATCATGTTCCCGGATTTCATCCAGCAGGCCGGGATCCTTTCCGAAGAAGGTGATTTTCGTGGGGGTACACCTTTTTTAGAAAAAGACACGTGCGATTTCAAATGGTCGTATCTCATGGCCTGTATTTCAATTTTTTATGAAATCTACGCCCAATCGTCCGTATCGAAAATTTCGACGTTGTCCGAGGAGAAAGATTCCAGTTTCGGATTGGCGCTCCTGGCCGAAAATGACAATCAACGAGACTCTCCGTCAGGGCGACCGTTCCCGTCGAAAACATGAAATTTCTGACGTTTTTTCAGACGCCCGTATCTCACTCTTCGCTCGATTCGAAAAATCTGTAGTGTATACCCACTCATCCGTACGGATGTTAGCTATGTCACCATGTTCCCAAATTTCATCCCGCAGGCCGGGATCCTTTCCGAAGAAGATGATTTCCGTGGGGGTACACCTTTTTCAGAAAAAGACACGTGCGATTTCAAATGGTCGTATCTCATGGCCCGTATTTTGGTTTTTAACGAAATTCACGCCCAATCGTCCGTATTGAAAATTTCGATGTTGTTCGAGGAGAAAGATTCCAGTTTCGGATTGGCGCTCCTGACCGAAAATGATAAACAACGAGACGCTCCGTCGGGGCGACCGTTCCTGTCGAAAACTGAAATTTATGACATTTTTTCAAACGCCCGTATCTCACTCTCTCGACAACTTGAAAAATCGTAGCGTATACCCACTCGTCCGTACGGATGTTAGCTACGTCACCATATTCCCGGATTTCATCCCGCAGGCGGGATCCTTTCCGAAAAGGTGATTTCCGTGGGGATACACCTTTTTCAGAAAAAGACACGTGCGATTTCAAATGGTCGTATCTCATGTCCGTATTTTGATTTTTAACGAAATCCATACCCAATCGTTCGTATCGAAAATTCCGACATTGTATCAGGAGAAAGATTCCAGTTTCGGATTGGCGCTCCTGGCCAAAAATGATAAACAACGAGACGTTCTGTCGGGGCGACCGTTCCTGTCGAAAACTTGAAATTTTTGACGTTTTTTCAGACGCCCGTATCTCACTCTCCGCTCGACTCGAAAAATCCGTAGCGCATACCCACTCATCCGTACGGATGTTAGCTACGTCACCATATTCCTGGATTTCATCCCGCAGGCCGGGATCCTTTCCGAAGAAGGTGATTTCTATGGGGGTACACCTTTTCAAAAAAAGACACGTGCAATTTCAAATTATTGTATCTCATGGCCTGTATTTCGGTTTTTAACGAAATCTACGCCCAATCGTCCGTATCGAAAATTTCGACGTTGTCCAATTAGAAAGATTTCAGTTTTGGACTGGTGCTCCTTGCCGAAAATGACAAACAACGAGATGCTCTGTCAAGGCGACCGTTCCCGTCGAAAACTAGAAATTTTTTTACGTTTTTTCAGACGTCCGTATCTCACTCTCCGCTCTACTCGAAAAATTCGTAGAGCATACCCACTCGTCCGTATGGATGTCAGCTACGTCACCATCTTCCTGGATTTTGTCCCGCAGGCCGGGATCATTTCCGAAGAAGGTAATTTCTGAGGGGTATACCTTTTTAAGAAAAAGACACACGCGATTTCAAATGGTCGTATCTCATGGCCCGTATTTTAGTTTTTAACGAAATTCATGCCCAATTGTTCGTATCGAAAATTTTGACGTTGTCTCAGGAGAAAGATTCCAGTTTCGGATTGGCGCTCCTGGCCGAAAATGATAAACAATGAGATGCTCCGTCGGGGCGACCGTTCCTGTCGAAAACTTGAAATTTCTGACATTTTTTCAGACGCCCGTATCTCACTCTCCGCTCGACTCGAAAAATCCGTAGCGCATACCCACTCATCCGTACGAATGTTAGCTACGTCACCATGTTTCCGTATTTCATCCCGCAGGTCGGGATCTTTTCTGAAGAAGGTGATTTCCGTAGGGGTAGACCTTTTTAGAAAAAGACACGTACGATTTCAAATGGTCGTATCTCATGGCCCGTATTTCGGTTTTTAACAAAATCCTCGCCCAATCGTTCGTATCGAAAATACTGACGTTGTCTGAGTAGAAAGATTCCAGTTTCGGATTGGCGCTCTTTACCGAAAATGACAAACAACGAGACGCTCCATCGAGGCAACTGTTCCCGTCGAAAACTAGAAATTTTTGACATTTTTTTCAGACGCCCGTATCTCACTCTCCGCTCGACTTGAAAAATCCGTAGCGCATACCCACTCGTCCGTACGGATGTTAGCTACATCACCATGTTCCCGGATTTCATCCCGCAGGCCGGGACCCTTTCCGAAGAAGGTGATTTCCGTGGGGGTACACCTTTTTCAGAAAAAGACACGTGCGATTTCAAATGGTCGTATCTCATGGCCTGTATTTCAGTTTTTAACGAAATCTATGCCCAGTCGTCCGTATCGAAAATTTCGATGTTGTCCAAGGAGAAAGATTCCAGTTTCGGATTGGCGCTCCTTGCCGAAAATGACAAACAACGATACGCTCCGTCGGGGCGACCGTTCCCGTAAAAAACAAGAAATTTCTGACATTTTTTCAGACGCCCGTATCTCACTCTTCGCTCGACTCGAAAAATCCGTAGTGTATACCCACTCATCCATATGGATGTTAGCTACGTCACCATATTCCCGGATTTCATCCCGTAAGCTGGGATCCATTTCGAAGAAGGTGATTTCCGTGGGGGTACACCCTTTTAAGAAAAAGACACGTGCGATTTCAAATGGTCGTATCTCATGGCCCGTATTTTAGTTTTTAACGAAATTCATGCCCAATTGTTCGTATCGAAAATTTCGACATTGTCTCAGGAGAAAGATTCCAGTTTCGGATTGGCGCTCCTGGCCGAAAATGATAAACAATGAGACGCTCCGTCGGGACGACCGTTCCTGTCGAAAACTTGAAATTTCTGACGTTTTTTCAGACGCCCGTATCTCACTCTCCGCTCGACTCAAAAAATCCGTAGTGCATACCTACTCATCCGTACGGATGTTAGCTACGTCACCATGTTTCCGGATTTCATCCCGCAGGCCGGGATCCTTTTCGAAGAAGGTGATTTCTGTGGGGGTACACCTTTTTAAGAAAAGACACATGCGATTTCAAATGGTCGTATCTCATGGCCCGTATTTTTGTTTTTAACGAAATTCTTGCCCAATTGTTCGTATCAAAAATTTCGACGTTGTCTCAGGAGAAAGATTCCAGTTTCGGATTGGCGCTCCTGGCCGAAAATGATAAACAACGAGACGCTCCGTTGGGGCGACCGTTCCTATCGAAAACTTGAAATTTCTGACGTTTTTTCAGACGCCCGTATCTCACTCTCCGCTCGACTCGAAAAATCCGTAGCGCATACCCACTCATCCGTATGGATGTTGGCTACGTCATCATATTCCTGGATTTCATCCCGCAGGCCGGGATCCTTTCCGAATAAGGTGATTTTCCTAGGGGTACACCTTTTTAGAAAAAGACACGTACGATTTCAAATGGTTGTACCTCATGGCCCGTATTTCGGTTTTTAACGAAATCCACGCCCAATCGTTCGTATCGAAAATACTGACGTTGTCTGAGTAGAAAGATTCTAGTTTCGGATTGGTGCTCTTTACCAAAAATGACAAACAATGAGACGCTCCGTCGAGGCAACTGTTCCCGTCGAAAACTAGAAATTTTTGACATTATTTCAGACGTCCGTATCTCACTCTCCGCTTAACTCGAAAAATCCGTAGCACATACCCACTCGTCCGTACGGATGTTAGCTACATCACCATGTTCCCGGCTTTCATCCCGCAGCCGGGATCCTTTCCGAAGAAGGTGATTTCCGTGGGGGTACACCTTTTTTAGAAAAAGACACGTGCGATTTCAAATGGTCGTATCTCATGGCCCGTATTTTTGTTTTTAACGAAATTCATGCCCAATTGTTCGTATCGAAAATTTCGACGTTGTCTCAGGAAAAAGATTCCAGTTTCGGATTGGCGCTCCTGGCCGAAAATGATAAACAACGAGACGCTCCGTCGGGGCGACCGTTCCTGTCGAAAACTTAAAATTTCTGACGTTTTTTCAGACGCCCGTATCTCACTCTCCGCTCGACTCGAAAAATCCGTAGTGCATACCCACTCATCCGTACGGATGTTGGCTACGTCATCATATTCCTGGATTTCATCCCGCAGGCCGGGATCCTTTCCGAAGAAGGTGATTTTCCTGGGGGTACACCTTTTTAGAAAATGACACGTACGATTTCAAATGGTTGTACCTCATGGCCCGTATTTCGGTTTTTAACGAAATCTACGCCCAATCGTTCGTATCGAAAATACTGACGTTGTCTGAGTAGAAAGATTCCAGTTTCGGATTGGTGCTCTTTACCAAAAATGACAAACAATGAGACGCTCCGTCGAGGCAACTGTTCCCGTCGAAAACTAGAAATTTTTGACATTATTTCAGACGCCCGTATCTCACTCTCCGCTTAACTCGAAAAATCCGTAGCACATACCCACTCGTCCGTACGGATGTTAGCTACATCACCATGTTCTCGGCTTTCATCTCACAGCCGGGATCCTTTCCGAAGAAGGTGATTTTCGTGGGGGTACACCTTTTTTACAAAAAGACACGTGCGATTTCAAATGGTCGTATCTCATGGCCCGTATTTTTGTTTTTAACGAAATTCATGCCCAATTATTCGTATCGAAAATTTCGACGTTGTCTCAGGAGAAAGATTCCAGTTTCGGATTGGCGCTCCTGGCCGAAAATGACAAACAACGAGACGCTCCGTCGGGGCGACCGTTCCTGTCGAAAACTTGAAATTTCTGACATTTTTTCAGACGCCCGTATCTCACTCTCCGCTCGACTCGAAAAATCCGTAGCGCATACCCACTCATCCGTACGGATGTTAGCTACGTCACCATGTTCCCGATTTCATCCCGCAGGCCGGGATCCTTTCCGAAGAAGGTGATTTCCGTGGGGGTACACCTTTTTCAGAAAAAGACACGTGCGATTTCAAATGGTCGTATCTCATGGCCCGTATTTCGGTTTTTAACGAAATCCATGCCCAATCGTCCGTATCGAAAATTCTGACGTTGTCCGAGTAGAAAGATTCCAGTTTTGGATTGGCGCTCCTTGCCGAAAATGACAAACAACGAGACGCTCCGTCGGGGCGACCGTTCCCGTCGAAAACTTGAAATTTCTGACATTTTTTCAGACGCCCGTATCTCACTCTCCGCTCGACTCGAAAAATCCGTAGTGCATACCCACTCGTCCGTACGGATGTTAGCTACGTCACCATGTTCCCGGATTTCATCCCGCAGGCCGGGATCCTTTCCGAAGAAGGTGATTTCCGTGGGGGTACACCTTTTTTAGAAAAAGACACGTGCGATTTCAAATGGTCGTATCTCATGGCCCGTATTTCGGTTTTTAACGAAATCATGCCCAATCGTCCGTATCGAAAATTCCGACGTTGTCCGAGGAGAAAGATTCTAGTTTGGGATTGGCGCTCCTTGCCGAAAATGACAAACAACGAGACGCTCCGTCGGGGCAACCGTTCCTATCGAAAACTTGAAATTTCTGACGTTTTTTCAGACGCCCGTATCTCACTCTCCGCTCGACTCGAAAAATCCGTAGCGCATACCCACTCGTCCGTACGGATGTTAGCTACGTCACCATATTCCTGGATTTCATCCCGCAGGCCGGGATCCTTTCCGAAGAAGGTGATTTCCGTGGGGGTACACCTTTTTCAGAAAAAGACACGTACGATTTCAAATGGTCGTATCTCATGGCCCGTATTTCGGTTTTTAACGAAATCCATGCCCAATCGTTCGTATCGAAAATACTGACGTTGTCTGAGTAGAAAGATTCCAGTTTCGGATTGGCGCTCTTTACCGAAAATGACAAACAACGAGACGCTCCGTCGAGGCAACTGTTCCCGTCGAAAACTCGAAATTTTTGACATTTTTTCAGACGCCCGTATCTCACTCTCCGCTCGACTCGAAAAATCCGTAGCGCATACCCACTCGTCCGTACGGATGTTAGCTACGTCACCATGTTCCCGGATTTCGTCCCGCAGGCCGGGATCCTTTCCGAAGAAGGTGATTTCCGTGGGGGTACACCTTTTTCAGAAAAAGACACGTGCGATTTCAAATGGTCGTATCTCATGGCCCGTATTTTGGTTTTTAACGAAATCCACGCCCAATCGTCCGTATCGAAAATTCCGACGTTGTCCGAGTAGAAAGATTCCAGTTTCGGATTGGCGCTCCTTACTGAAAATGACAAACAACGAGACGCTCCGTCGGGGCGACCGTTCCCGTCGAAAACTTGAAATTTCTGACATTTTTTCAGACGCCCGTATCTCACTCTCCGCTCGACTCGAAAAATCCGTAGCGTAAACCCACTCATCCGTACGGATGTTAGCTACATCACCATGTTTCCGGATTTCATCCCGTAGGCCGGGATCCTTTCCGAAGAAGGTGATTTCCGTGGGGGTACACCTTTTTCAGAAAAAGACACGTGCAATTTCAAATTATCGTATCTCATGGCCTGTATTTCGGTTTTTAACGAAATCTACGCCTAATCGTCCGTATCGAAAATTCCGATGTTGTCTAAGGAGAAAGATTCCAGTTTTGGATTGGCGCTCCTTGCGGAAAATGATAAACAACGAGACGCTCCGTCGGTGCGACCGTTCCCGTCGAAAATATGAAATTTCTGACGTTTTTTTAGACGTCCGTATCTCACTCTCCGCTCTACTCGAAAAATCCGTAGTGCATACCCACTCATCCGTAGAGATGTTAGCTACGTCACCATGTTCCCGGATTTTGTCCCGCAGGCCGGGATCCCTTTCGAAGAAGGTGATTTCTGTGGGGGTACACCTTTTTAAGAAAAAGACACGTGCGATTTCAAATGGTCGTATCTCATGGCCCGTATTTTAGTTTTTAACGAAATTTATGCCCAATTGTTCGTATCAAAAATTTCGACGTTGTCTCAGGAGAAAGATCCCAGTTTCGGATTGGAGCTCCTGGCCGAAAATGATAAACAACGAGACGCTTCGTCGGGGAAATCGTTCCTGTCGAAAACTTGAAATTTTTGACGTTTTTTCAGACGCCCGTATCTCACTCTCTGCTCGACTCGAAAAATCCGTAGTGTATACCCACTCATCCGTACGGATGTTAGCTACGTCACTATGTTCTCGGATTTCATCTCGCAAGTTGGGATCCTTTCCGAAGAAGGTGATTTCCGTAGGGGTACACCTTTTTCATAAAAAGACATGTGCGACTTCAAATGGTCGTATCTCATTGCCCGTATTTCGGTTTTTAACGAAATCCAGGCCCAATCGTCCGTATCGAAAATTTCGACGTTGTTCGAGTAGAAAGATTCCAATTTCAGATTGGCGCTCCTTGCCGAAAATGATAAACAACGAGACGCTCCGTCGGGGCGACCGTTCCCGTCGAAAACATGAAATTTCTGACGTTTTTTCAGACGCCCGTATCTCACTCTCTGCTCGACTCGAAAAATCCGTAGTGTATACCCACTCGTCTGTACGGATGTTAGCTACGTCACCATGTTCCCGGATTTCATCCCGCAGGTCGGGATCCTTTCCGAAGAAGGTGATTTCTGTAGGGGCATACCTTTTTTAGAAAAAGACATGTGCGACTTCAAATGGTCGTATCTAATGGCCCGTATTTCGATTTTTAACGAAATCGACGCCTAATCGTCCGTATCGAAAATTTCGACGTTGTCCGAGTAGAAAGATTCCAATTTCAGATTGGCGCTCCTTGCTGAAAATGACAAACAACGAGACACTCCGTCGGGGCGACCGTTCCTGTCAAAAACTCAAAATTTCTGACGTTTTTTCAGGCGCTCGTATCTCACTCTTCCCTCAACTAGAAAAATTCGTAGCGCATACCCACTCATCCGTACAGATGTTAGCTACATCACCATGTTCCCGGATTTAATCCCGCAGGCCGGGATCCTTTTCGAAGAAGGTGATTTCCGTGGGGGTACACCTTTTTCAGAAAAAGACACGTTCAATTTCTAATTATCGTATCTCATGGCCTGTATTTCTGTTTTTAACGAAATCTACGCCTAATCATCCGTATCAAAATTCCGACGTTGTTCGAGGAGAAAGATTCCAGTTTTGGATTGGCGCTCCTTACGGAAAATGATAAACAACGAGACGCTCCGTCGGGGCGACCGTTCCCGTCGAAAACATAAAATTTCTGACGTTTTTTCAGATGTCCGTATCTCACTCTCCGCTCTACTCGAAAAATCCGTATCGTATACCCACTCATCCGTACGGATGTTAGCTACATCACCATGTTCCCGGATTTTGTCCCGCAGGCCGGGATCCTTTCCGAAGAAGGTGATTTCCGTGGGGGTACACCTTTTTAGAAAAAGACACGTACGATTTCAAATGGTCGTATCTCATGGCCCGTATTTCAGTATTTAATGAAATCCTCATCCAATTGTTCGTATCGAAAATACTGACGTTGTCTGAGTAGAAAGATTCCAGTTTTGGATTGGTGCTCTTTACCGAAAATGACAAACAACGAGACGCTCCGTCGAGGCAACTGTTCCCGTCGAAAACTAGAAATTTTTGACATTATTTCAGACGCCCGTATCTCACTCTCCGCTCGACTCGAAAAATCCGTAGTGTATACCCACTCGTCTGTACGGATGTTAGCTACATCACCATGTTCCCGGATTTCATCCCGCAGGCCGGGATCTTTTCCGAAGAAGGTGATTTCCGTGGGGGTACACCTTTTTTAGAAAAAGACACGTGCGATTTCAAATGGTCGTATCTCATGGCCTGTATTTCAGTTTTTAACAAAATCTATGCCCAGTCATCCGTATCGAAAATTCCGACGTTGTCTGAGGAGAAAGATTCCAGTTTCGGATTGGCGCTCCTTGCCGAAAATGACAAACAACGATACGCTCCGTCGGGGCGACCGTTCCCGTAAAAAATATGAAATTTCTGACATTTTTTCAGACGCCCGTATCTGACTCTCCGCTCGACTCGAAAAATCCGTAGTGTATACCCACTCATCCGTACGGATGTTAGCTACGTCACCATATTCCCAGATTTCATCCCGTAGGCCAGGATCCTTTCCGAAGAAGGTGATTTCTGTGGGGGTACACCTTTTTAAGAAAAAGACACGTGCGATTTCAAATGGTCGTATCTCATGGCCCGTATTTCAGTTTTTAACGAAATCCATGCCCAATCGTCCGTATCGAAAATTTCGAAGTTGTCTCAGGAGAAAGATTCCAGTTTCGGATTGGCGCTCCTTACTGAAAATGAGAAACAACGAGACGCTCCGTCGGGGTGACCGTTCCCGTCGAAAACATAAAATTTCTGACGTTTTTTCAGACGCCCATATCTCACTCTCCGCTCGACTCGAAAAATTTGTAGCGTAAACCCACTCATCCGTACGGATGTTAGCTACATCACCATGTTTCCGGATTTCATCCCGTAGGCCGGGATCCTTTCCGAAGAAGGTGATTCCCGTGGGGGTACACCTTTTTCAGAAAAAGACACGTGCAATTTCAAATTATCGTATCTCATGGCCTGTATTTCGGTTTTTAACGAAATCTACGCCTAATCGTCCGTATCGAAAATTCCGATGTTGTCTAAGGAGAAAGATTCCAGTTTTGGATTGGCGCTCCTTGCGGAAAATGATAAACAATGAGACGCTCCGTCGGTGCGACCGTTCCCGTCGAAAATATGAAATTTCTGACGTTTTTTCAGACGTCCGTATCTCACTCTCCGCTCTACTCGAAAAATCCGTAGCGCATACCCACTCATCCGTAGAGATGTTAGCTACGTCACCATGTTCCCGGATTTTGTCCCGCAGGCCGGGATCCCTTTCGAAGAAGGTGATTTCTGTGGGGGTACACCTTTTTAAGAAAAAGACACGTGCGATTTCAAATGGTCGTATCTCATGGCCCGTATTTTAGTTTTTAACGAAATTTATGCCCAATTGTTCGTATCGAAAATTTCGACGTTGTCTCAGGAGAAAGATCCCAGTTTCGGATTGGCGCTCCTGGCCGAAAATGATAAACAACGAGACGCTCCGTCGGGGCGACCGTTCCTGTCGAAAACTTGAAATTTCTGACGTTTTTTCAGACGCCCGTATCTCACTCTCCGCTAGACTCGAAAAATCCGTAGCGCATACCCACTCATCCGTACGGATGTTAGCTACGTCATAATATTCTTGGATTTCATCCCGAAGGCCGGGATCCTTTCCGAAGAAGGTGATTTTCGTGGGGGTAGACCTTTTTAGAAAAAGACATGTACGATTTCAAATGGTCGTATCTCATGGCCCGTATTTCGGTTTTTAATGAAATCCTCGCCCAATTGTTCGTATCGAAAATACTGACGTTGTCTGAGTAGAAAGATTCCAGTTTCGGATTGGCGTTCTTTACCAAAAATGATAAACAATTAGACGCTCCGTCGAGGCAACTGTTCCCGTCGAAAATTAGAAATTTTTGACATTATTTCAGACGCCCGTATCTCACTCTCCGCTCGACTCGAAAAATCCGTAGCACATACCCACTCGTCCGTACGGATGTCAGCTATATCACCATGTTCCCGGCTTTCATCCCGCAGCCGGGATCCTTTCCGAAGAAGGTGATTTCCGTGGGGGTACACCTTTTTTAGAAAAAGACACGTACGATTTCAAATGGTCGTATCTCATGACCCGTATTTTTGTTTTTAACGAAATTCATGCCCAATTGTTCGTATCGAAAATTTCGACGTTGTCTCAGGAGAAAGATTCCAGTTTCGGATTGGCACTCCTGCCCGAAAATGATAAACAACGAGACGCTCCGTCGGGGCGACCGTTCCTGTCGAAAACTTGAAATTTCTGACGTTTTTTCAGACGCCCGTATCTCACTCTCCGCTCGACTCGAAAAATCTGTAGCGCATACCCACTCATCCGTACGGATGTTAGCTACGTCATCATATTCCTGGATTTCATCCTGCAGGCCGGGATCCTTTCCGAAGAAGGTGATTTCCCTGGGAGTACACCTTTTTAGAAAAAGAAACGTACGATTTCAAATGGTCGTATCTCATGGCCCGTATTTCAGTTTTTAACGAAATCCATGCCCAATCGTTCGTATCGAAAATACTAACGGTGCCTGAGTAGAAAGATTCCAGTTTTGGATTGGCGCTCTTTACCGAAAATGACAAACAACGAGACGCTCCATCGAGGCAACTGTTCCCGTCGAAAACTAGAAATTTTTGACATTTTTTCAGACGCCCGTATCTCACTCTCCGCTCGACTCGAAAAATCCGTAGCGCATACCCACTCGTCCGTACGGATGTTAGCTACGTCACCAAATTCCCGGATTTCATCCCGTAGTCCGGGATCTTTTCCGAAGAAGGTGATTTCCGTGGGGGTACACCTTTTTCAGAAAAAGACACATGCGATTTCAAATGGTCGTATCTCATGGCCCGTATTTTGATTTTTAACGAAATTCACGCCCAATCGTCCATATCGAAAATTCCGACGTTGTCCGAGTAGAAAGATTCCAGTTTCGGATTGGCGCTCCTTACTGAAAATGACAAACAACGAGACGTTCCGTTGGGGTGACCGTTCCCGTCGAAAACATGAAATTTCTGACATTTTTTCAGACGCCCGTATCTCACTCTCCGCTCGACTCGAAAAATTCGTAGCGTAAACCCACTCATCCGTACGGATGTTAGCTACATCACCATGTTTCCGGATTTCATCCCGTAGGCCGGGATCCTTTCCGAAGAAGGTGATTTCCGTGGGGGTACACCTATTTCAAAAAAAGACACGTGCAATTTCAAATTATCGTATCTAATGGCCTGTATTTCAGTTTTTAACGAAATCTATGCCTAATCGTCCGTATCAAAAATTTTGACGTTGTCCAAGTAGAAAGATTCTAGTTTTGGATTGGCACTTCTTGCCGAAAATGACAAACAACGAGATGCTCCGTCAAGGCGACCGTTCCCGTCGAAAACTAGAAATTTTTTTACGTTTTTTCAGACGTCCGTATCTCACTCTCCGCTATACTCGAAAAATCCGTAGTGCATACCCACTCGTCCGTATTGATGTTAGCTACGATACCATGTTCCCGGATTTTTTCCCGTAGGCCGGGATCATTTCCGAAGAAGGTGATTTCCGTGGGGGTACACCTTTTTAAGAATAAGACACGTGCGATTTCAAATGGTCGTATCTCATGGCCCGTATTTTAGTTTTTAACGAAATTCATGCCCAATTGTTCGTATCGAAAATTTCAACGTTGTCTCAGGAGAAAGATTCCAGTTTCGGATTGGCGCTCCTGGCCGAAAATGATAAACAATGAGACCCTCCGTCGGGGCGACCGTTCCTGTCGAAAACTTGAAATTTCTGACGTTTTTTCAGACGCCCGTATCTCACTCTCCGCTCGACTCGAAAAATCCGTAGCGCATACCCACTCATCCGTACGGATGTTAGCTACGTCACCATGTTCCCGGATTTCATCCCGCAGGCCGGGATCCTTTCCGAAGAAGGTGATTTTCGTGGGGGTACACCTTTTTTAGAAAAAGACACGTGCGATTTCAAATGGTCGTATCTCATAGCCCGTATTTCGGTTTTTAACGAAATCCACGCCCAATCGTTCATATCGAAAATACTGACGGTGCCAGAGTAGAAAGATTCCAGTTTCGGATTGGCGCTCTTTATCGAAAATGACAAACAACGAGACGCTCCATCGAGGCAACTGTTCCCGTCGAAAACTAGAAATTTTTGACATTATTTCAGACGCCCGTATCTCACTCTCCGCTTGACTCGAAAAAGTCGTAGCACATACCCACTCGTCCGTACGGATGTTAGCTACATCACCATGTTCCCGGCTTTCATCCCGCAGCCGGGATCCTTTCCGAAGAAGGTGATTTCTGTGGGGGTACACCTTTTTTAGAAAAAGACACGTACGATTTCAAATGGTCGTATCTCATGGCCCGTATTTTTGTTTTTAACGAAATTTATGCCCAATTGTTCGTATCGAAAATATCGACATTGTCTCAGGAGAAAGATTCCAGTTTCGGATTGGCGGTCCTGGTCGAAAATGATAAACAACGAGACGCTCCGTCGGGGCGACCGTTCCTGTCAAAAACTTGAAATTTTTGACATTTTTTCAAACGCCCGTATCTCACTCTTCGCTTGACTCGAAAAATCCGTAGCGCATACCCACTCATCCGTACGGATGTTAGCTACGTCACCATATTCCCGGATTTCATCCCGCTGGCCGGGATCCTTTCCGAAGAAGGTGATTTCTGTGGGGGTACACCTTTTTCAAAAAAAGACACGTGCAATTTCAAATTATCGTATCTCATGACCTGTATTTCGGTTTTTAACGAAATCTATGCCAGATCGTCCGTATCAAAAATTCTGACGTTGTCCAAGTAGAAAGATTCTAGTTTTGGATTGGCACTTCTTGCCGAAAATGACAAACAACGAGATGCTCCGTCAAGGCGACCGTTCCCGTCGAAAACTAGAAATATTTTTACATTTTTTCAGACGTCCGTATCTCACTCTCCGCTCTACTCGAAAAATTCGTAGTACATACCCACTCGTCTGTATTGATGTTAGCTACGTCACCATGCTCCCGGATTTTGTCCCGCAGGCCGGGATCATTTCCGAAGAAGGTGATTTCCGTGGGGGTACACCTTTTTAAGAAAAAGACACGTGCGATTTCAAATGGTCGTATCTCATGGCCCGTATTTTAGTTTTTAACGAAATTCATGCCCAATTGTTCGTATCGAAAATTTCGACGTTGTCGCAAGAGAAAAATTCCAGTTTCGGATTGGCGCTCCTGGACGAAAATGATAAACAAAGAGACGCTCCGTCGGGGCGACCGTTCCTGTCGAAAACTTGAAATTTCTGACGTTTTTTCAGACGCCCGTATCTCACTCTCCGCTCGACTCGAAAAATCCGTAGCGCATACCCACTCATCCGTACGGATGTTAGCTACGTCACCATGTTCTCGGATTTCATCCCGCAGGCCGGGATCCTTTCCAAAGAAGGTGATTTTCGTGGGGGTACACCTTTTTCAGAAAAAGACACGTGCGATTTCAAATGGTCGTATCTTATGGCCCGTATTTCGATTTTTAACGAAATTCACGCCCAATCGTCAATATCGAAAATTCCGACGTTGTCCGAGTAGAAAGATTCCAGTTTCGGATTGGCGCTCCTTACTGAAAATGAGAAACAACGAGATGCTCCGTCGGGGTGACCGTTCCCGTCGAAAACATAAAATTTCTGACGTTTTTTCAGACGCCCGTATCTCACTCTCCGCTCGACTCAAAAAATTTGTAGCGTAAACCCACTCATCCGTACGGATGTTAGCTACATCACCATGTTTCCGGATTTCATCCCGTAGGCCGGGATCCTTTCCGAAGAAGGTGATTCCCGTGGGGGTACACCTTTTTCAGAAAAAGACACGTGCAATTTCAAATTATCGTATCTCATGGCCTGTATTTCGGTTTTTAACGAAATCTACGCCTAATCGTCGTATCGAAAATTCCGATGTTGTCTAAGGAGAAAGATTCCAGTTTTGGATTGGCGCTCCTTGCGAAAATGATAAACAATGAGACGCTCCGTCGGGGCGACCGTTCCCGTCGAAAATATGAAATTTCTGACGTTTTTTTAGACGTCCGTATCTCACTCTCCGCTCGACTCGAAAAATCCGTAGTGCATACCCACTCATCCGTAGAGATGTTAGCTACGTCACCATGTTCCCGGATTTTGTCCCGCAGGCCGGGATCCTTTCGAAGAAGGTGATTTCTGTGGGGGTACACCTTTTTAAAAAAAAACACGTGCGATTTCAAATGGTCGTATCTCATGGCCCGTATTTTAGTTTTTAACGAAATTATGCCCAATTGTTCGTATCGAAAATTTCGACGTTGTCTCAGGAGAAAGATCCCAGTTTCGGATTGGCGCTCCTGCCGAAAATGATAAACAACGAGACGCTTCGTCGGGAAATCGTTCCTGTCGAAAACTTGAAATTTTTGACGTTTTTTCAGACGCCCGTATCTCACTCTCTGCTCGACTCGAAAAATCCGTAGTGTATACCCACTCATCCGTACGGATGTTAGCTACGTCACTATGTTTCCGGATTTCATCTCGCAAGTTGGGATCCTTTCCGAAGAAGGTGATTTCCGTAGGGATACACCTTTTTCATAAAAAGACATGTGCGACTTCAAATGGTCGTATCTCATTGCCCGTATTTCGGTTTTTAACGAAATCCAGGCCCAATCGTCTGTATCGAAAATTTTGACGTTGTTCGAGTAGAAAGATTCCAATTTCAGATTGGCGCTCCTTGCCGAAAATGACAAACAACGAGACGCTCCGTCGGGGCGACCGTTCCCGTCGAAAACATGAAATTTCTGACGTTTTTTCAGACGCTCGTATCTCACTCTCTGCTCGACTCGAAAAATCCGTAGTGTATACCCACTCGTCTGTACGGATGTTAGCTACGTCACCATGTTCCCGGATTTCATCCCGCAGGTCGGGATCCTTTCCGAAGAAGGTGATTTCTGTAGGGGCATACCTTTTTTAGAAAAAGACATGTGCGACTTCAAATGGTCGTATCTCATGGCCCGTATTTCGATTTTTAACGAAATCCACGCCTAATCGTCCGTATCGAAAATTTCGACGTTGTCTGAGTAGAAAGATTCCAGTTTCAGATTGGCGCTCCTTGCTGAAAATGACAAACAACGAGACACTCCTCCGTCGGGGCGACCGTTCCTGTCAAAACACTCAAATTTCTGACGTTTTTCAGGCGCTCGTATCTGACTCTTCCCTCAACTAGAAAATTCGTAGCGCATACCCACTCATCCGTACAGATGTTAGCTACATCACCATGTTCCCGGATTTAATCCCGCAGGCCGGGATCCTTTCGAAGAAGGTGATTTCCGTGGGGGTACACCTTTTTCAGAAAAAGACACGTGCGATTTCAATGGTCGTATCTCATGGCCCGTATTTCAGTTTTAACGAAATCCTGCCCAATCGTCCGTATCGAAAATTTCGAAGTTGTCTCAGGAGAAAGATTCCAGTTTCGGATTGGCGCTCCTTACCGAAAATGACAAACAACGAGACGCTCCGTCGGGGCGACCGTTCCCGTCGAAAACTTAAAATTTCTGACGTTTTTTCAGACGCCCGTATCTCACTCTCCGCTCGACTCGAAAAATCCGTAGCGTATACCCACTCATCCGTACGGATGTTAGCTACATCACCATGTTCCCGGATTTCATCCCGCAGGCCGGGATCCTTTCCGAAGAAGGTGATTTCCGTGGGGTACACCTTTTTCAGAAAAAGACACGTGCGATTTCAAATGGTCGTATCTCATGGCCCGTATTTCGGTTTTTAACGAAATCCACGCCCAATCGTCCGTATCGAAAATTCCGACGTTGTCTGAGTAGAAAGATTCCAGTTTTGGATTGGCGCTCCTTACCGAAAATGACAAACAACGAGACGCTCCGTCGGGGCGACCGTTCCCGTCGAAAATTAGAAATTTCTGACGTTTTTTCAGACGCCCGTATCTCACTCTCCGCTCGACTCGAAAAATCCGTAGCGTATACCCACTCGTCCGTACGGATGTTAGCTACGTCACCATGTTCCCGGATTTCATCCCGCAGGCCGGGATCCTTTCCGAAGAAGGTGATTTCGTGGGGGGGTACACCTTTTTAGAAAAAGACACGTGCGATTTCAAATGGTCGTATCTCATGGCCCGTATTTTAGTTTTTAACGAAATTCATGCCCAATTGTTCGTATCGAAAATTTCGACGTTGTCTCAGGAGAAAGATTCCAGTTTCGGATTGGCGCTCCTGGCCGAAAATGATAAACAACGAGACGCTCCGTCGGGGCGACCGTTCCTGTCGAAAACTTGAAATTTCTGACGTTTTTTCAGACGCCCGTATCTCACTCTCCGCTCGACTCGAAAAATCCGTAGCGCATACCCACTCATCCGTACGGATGTTAGCTACGTCACCATATTCCTGGATTTCATCCCGTAGGCCGGGATCCTTTCCGAAGAAGGTGATTTCCCTGGGAGTACACCTTTTTAGAAAAAGACACGTACGATTTCAAATGGTCGTATCTCATGGCCCGTATTTCGTTTTTAACGAAATCCTCGCCCAATCGTTCGTATCGAAAATACTGTCGTTGTCTGAGTAGAAAGATTCCAGTTTCGGATTGGCGTTCTTTACCAAAAATGACAAACAATTAGACGCTCCGTCGAGGCAACTGTTCCCGTCGAAAACTAGAAATTTTTGACATTATTTCAGACGCCCGTATCTCACTCTCCGCTCGACTCGAAAAATTCGTAGCACATACCCACTCGTCCGTACGGATGTTAGCTACATCACCATGTTCCCGGCTTTCATCCCGCAGCCGAGATCCTTTCCGAAGAAGGTGATTTCCGTGGGGGTACACCTTTTTTAGAAAAGACACGTACGATTTCAAATGGTCGTATCTCATGGCCGTATTTTAGTTTTTAACGAAATTCATGCCCAATTGTTCGTATCGAAAATTTCGACGTTGTCTCAGGAGAAAGATTCCAGTTTCGGATTGGCACTCCTGCCGAAAATGATAAACAACGAGACGCTCCGTCGGGGCGACCGTTCCTGTCGAAAACTTGAAATTTCTGACGTTTTTTCAGACGCCCGTATCTCACTCTCCGCTCGACTCGAAAAATCCGTAGCGCATACCCACTCATCCGTACGGATGTTAGCTACGTCACCATCCTATTCCTGGATTTCATCCGCAGGCCGGGATCCTTTCCGAAGAAGGTGATTTCCTGGGGGTACACCTTTTTAGAAAAAGAAACGTACGATTTCAAATGGTCGTATCTCATGGCCCGTATTTCAGTTTTTAACGAAATCCATGCCCAATCGTTCGTATCGAAAATACGACGGTGTCTGAGTAGAAAGATTCCAGTTTGGATTGGCGCTCTTTACCGAAAATGACAAACAACGAGACGCTCCGTCGAGGCAACTGTTCCCGTCGAAAACTAGAAATTTTTGACATTTTTTCAGACGCCCGTATCTCACTCTCCGCTCGACTCGAAAAATCCGTAGCGCATACCCACTCATCCGTACGGATGTTAGCTACGTCACAAATTCCCGGATTTCATCCCGAGGCCGGGATCCTTTCCGAAGAAGGTGATTTCCGTGGGGGTACACCTTTTTCAGAAAAAGACACGTGCGATTTCAAATGGTCGTATCTCATGGCCCGTATTTTGATTTTTAACGAAATTCCGCCCAATCGTCCGTATCGAAAATTCCGACGTTGTCCGAGTAGAAAGATTCCAGTTTCGGATTGGCGCTCCTTACTGAAAATGACAAACAACGAGACGCTCCGTCGGGGGACCGTTCCCGTCGAAAACATGAAATTTCTGACATTTTTTCAGACGCCCGTATCTCACTCGCTCGACTCAAAAATCCGTAGCGTAACCCACTCATCCGTACGGATGTTAGCTACGTCACCATGTTCCCGGATTTCATCCCGCAGGTCGGGATCCTTTCCGAAGAAGGTGATTTCAGTAGGGGTACACCTTTTTCAGAAAAAGACACGTGCGATTTCAAATGGTCGTATCTCATGGCCCGTATTTCGGTTTTTATCGAAATCCATGCCCAATCGTCCGTATCGAAATTCCAACATTGTCCGAGGAGAAAGATTGCAGTTTCGGATTGGCGCTCCTTGCGGAAAATGACAAACAATGAGACGCTCCGTCCGGGCGACCGTTCATGTCGAAAACATGAAATTTCTGACGTTTTTTCAAACGTCCGTATCTCACTCTCCGCTCTACTCGAAAAATCAATAGCGCATACTCACTCATCCGTACGGATGTTAGCTACGTCACCATGTTCCCGGATTTTGTCCTACAGGCCGAGATCCTTTTCGAAGAAAGTGATTTCCGTGGGGCTACACCTTTTTAAGAAAAAGACACGTGCGATTTCAAATGGTCGTATCTCATGGCCCGTTTTTTAGTTTTTAACGAAATTCATTCCCAATTGTTCGTATCGAAAATTTCGACGTTGTCTCAGGAGAAAGATTCCAATTTCGGATTGGCGCTCCTGGCCGAAAATGATAAACAACGAGACGCTTCGTCGGGGCGACGGTTCCTGTCGAAAATTTGAAATTTTTGACGTTTTTTCAGACGCCCGTATCTCACTCTCCGCTCGACTCAAAAAATCCGTAGCACATACCCACTCATCAGTACGGATGTCAGCTACGTCACTATGTTCCCGGATTTCATCCCGCAGGTCGGGATCCTTTGCGAAGAAGGTGATTTCCGTAGGGGTACACCTTTTTTCGAAAAAGACACGTGCGACTTCAAATGGTTGTATCTCATGGCCCGTATTTCGGTTTTTAACGAAATCCACGCCCAATCGTCCGTATCAAAAATTCCGACGTTGTCCGAGTAGAAAGATTCTAGTTTCGGATTGGCGCTCCTTACGGAAAATGACAAACAATGAGACGCTCCGTCGGGGCGACCGTTCCCGTCGAAAACATGAAATTTCTGACGTTTTTTCAGACGCCCGTATCTCACTCTCCGCTCGACTCGAAAAATCCGTAGTGTATACCCACTCGTCCGTACGGATGTTAGCTACGTCACCATGTTCCCGGATTTCATCCCGCAGGCTGGGATCCTTTCCGAAAAAGGTGATTTCCATGGGGATACACCTTTTTCAGAAAAAGACACGTGCGATTTCAAATGGTCGTATCTCATGGCCCTTATTTCGATTTTTAACGAAATCCACGCCCAATCGTCCGTATCAAAAATTTCGACGTTGTCCGAGTAGAAAGATTCCAGTTTCGGATTGGCGCTCCTTACTGAAAATGACAAACAACGAGACGCTCCGTCGGGGAGACCGTTCCCGTCGAAAACATGAAATTTCTGACGTTTTTTCAGACGCCCGTATCTCACTCTCCGCTCGACTCGAAAAATCCGTAGTGTATAGCCACTCGTCCGTATGGATGTTAGCTACGTCACCATGTTCCCGGATTTCATCCCGTAGGCTGGGATCCTTTCCGAAAAAGGTGATTTCCATGGGGATACATCTTTTTCAGAAAAAGACACGTTCGATTTCAAATAGTCGTATCTCATGGTCCATATTTCGGTTTCTAACGAAATCCATGCCCAATCGTTCGTATCAAAAATTCCAACGTTGTATCAGGAGAAAGATTCCAGTTTCGGATTGGCACTTCTTGCTGAAAATGACAAACAACGAGACAATCCATCGGGGTGACCGTTCCCGTCGAAAACATGAAATTTCTAACTTTTTTTCAGACGCCCGTATCTCACTCTCCGCTCGACTCAAAAAATCCGTAGTGTATACCCACTCGTCCGTACGGATGTTAGCTATGTCATCATGTTCCCGGATTTCATCCCGCAGGCTGGGATCCTTTCCGAAAAAGGTGATTTCCATGGGGATACACCTTTTTCATAAAAAGACACATGCGATTTGAAATGGTCGTATCTCATGGTCCGTATTTTGGTTTTTAACGAAATCCATGCCCAATCATTCATATTGAAAATTCTGATGTTGTATCAGGAGAAAGATTCAGGTTTTGCATTGGCGCTCCTGGCCGAAAATGATAAACAACGAGACGCTCCGTCGGGGCGACCGTTCCTGTCGAAAAATTGAAATTTCTTGATGTTTTTTCAGACGCCCGTATCTCACTCTCCGCTCGACTCGAAAAATCCGTAGCGCATACCCACTCATCTGTACGGATGTTAGCTACATCACCATATTCCCGGATTTCATCCCGTAAGCCGGGATCCTTTTTAAAGAAGGTGATTTCCGTGGGGGTACACCTTTTTAAGAAAAAGACACGTGCAATTTAAAATTATCGTATCTCATGGCCTGTATTTCGGTTTTTAACGAAATTTATGCCTAATCGTCTGTATCGAAAATTCCAACGTTGTCCGAGGAGAAAGATTCTAGTTTCGGATTGGCACTCCTTGCGGAAAATGACAAACAACGAGACGCTCTGTCGGGGCGACCGCTCCCGTCGAAAACATGAAATTTCTGACGTTTTTTCAGAAGTCCGTATCTCACTCTCCGCTATACTCGAAAAATCAGTAGCGCATACTCACTCATCCGTACGGATGTTAGCTATGTCACCATGTTCCCGGATTTTGTCCTGCAGGCCGAAATCCTTTTCGAAGAAGGTGATTTCCGTGGGGGTACACCTTTTTAAGAAAAAGACACGTGCGATTTCAAATGGTCGTATCTCATGGCCCGTATTTTAGTTTTTAACGAAATTCATTCCCAATTGTTCGTATCGAAAATTTCAACGTTGTCTCAGGAGAAAGATTCCAGTTTCGGAATGGCGCTCCTGGCAAATAATGATAAACAACGAGACGCTTCGTCGGGGCGACCGTTACTGTCGAAAATTTGAAATTTTTGACGTTTTTTCAGACTCCCGTATCTCACTCTCCGCTCGACTTGAAAAATCTGTAGCGCATACCCACTCATCCGTACGGATGTTAGCTACGTCACCATGTTCCTGGATTTCATCCCGCAGGCCAGGATCCTTTCCGAAGAAGGTGATTTTCGTGGGGGTACACCTTTTTATAAAAAGACATGTACGATTTCAAATGGTCGTATCTCATGGCCCGTATTTCGGTTTTTAACGAAATCTACGCCCAATCATTCGTATTGAAAATACTGACGTTGTCTGAGTAGAAAGATTCCAGTTTTGGATTGGCGCTCTTTACCGAAAATGACAAAGAACGAGACGCTCCGTCGAGGCAACTGTTCCCGTCGAAAAGTAGAAATTTTTGACATTTTCTCATACGCCCGTATCTCACTCTCCGCTCGACTTGAAAAATCCGTAGTGTATACCCACTCATCCGTACGGATGTTAGCTACGTCACCATGTTCCCGGATTTTATCCCGTAGGCCGGGATCCTTTTCGAAGAAGGTGATTTCCATGGGGGTACACCTTTTTCAGAAAAAGACACATGCGATTTCAAATGGTCGTATCTCATGGCCCGTATTTCGGATTTTAACGAAATCTATCCCCAATCATCCGTATCGAAAATTTCGACGTTGTCCGAGGAGAAAGATTCCAGTTTCGGATTGGCGCTCCTTGCGAAAAAACACAAACAACGAGACGCTCCGTCGGGGTGACCGTTCCCGTTGAAAACATAAAATTTCTGACATTTTTTCAGACGCCCGTATCTCACTCTCTCTCGATCGACTCAAAAAATCCGTAGTGTATACCCACTCATCCGAACAGATGTTAGCTACGTCACCATGTTCTCCGATTTCATCCCGTAGGCCGGGATCCTTTCTGAAGAAGGTAATTTCCGTGGGGGTACATCTTTTTCAGAAAAAGACACGTGCGATTTCAAATGGTCGTATCTCATGGCTCGTATTTCGGTTTTTATCAAAATCCACCCCCAATCGTCCGTATTGAAATTTCGACATTGTCCGAGGAGAAAGATTCCAGTTTCAGATTGGTGCTCCAGGCCGAAAATAACAAACAACGAGACGATCCGTCGGGGCGACCTTTCCTGTCGAAAACTTAAAATTTCTGACGTTTTTTCAAACGCCCGTATCTCACACTCCGCTCAACTCAAAAAATCTGTAGCGTCTACCTACTCGTCCGTACGGATGTTAGCTACATCACCATGTTCCCGGATTTCATCCCACAGGCTGGAATCCTTTCCGAAAAAGGTGATTTCCATGGGGATACACCTTTTTCAGAAAAAGACACGCTCGATTTCAAATGGTCGTATCTCATGGTCCGTATTTAAGTTTTTAACGAAATCCATGCCCAATCGTTCGTATCGAAAATTTCAACGTTGTATCAGGAGAAACATTCCAGTTTTGGATTGGCGCTCCTTGCTAAAATGATAAACAACGAGACGCTCCGTCGGGGCGACCGTTCCCGTCGAAAACATGAAATTTCTGACATTTTTTCAGACGCCCGTATCTCACTCTCCGCTCAACTCGAAAAATCCGTAGTGTATACCCACTCGTCCGTACGGATATTAGCTACATCACCATGTTCCCGGATTTCATCCCGCAGGTCAGGATCCATTCCGAAGAAGGTGATTTCCGTGGGGGTAAATCTTTTTCAGAAAAAGACACGTGCAATTTAAAATTATCGTATCTCATGGCCTGTATTTCGGTTTTTAACGAAATCTATGCCTAATCGTCCGTATCGAAAATTCCGACGTTGTCCAAGTAGAAAGATTCCAGTTTCGGATTGGCCCTCCTCATCGAAAAGGACAAACAACGAGACGCTCCGTCAAGGCGACCGTTCCCTTCGAAAACTAGAAATTTTTTTACATTTTTTCAGACGTCCGTATCTCACTCTCCGCTCTACTCGAAAAATTCGTAGCGCATACCCACGCGTCCATACGGATGTTAGCTACGTCACCATGTTCCCGGATTTTATCCCGCAGGCCGGGATCCTTTCCGAAGAAGGTGATTTCCGTGGGGGTACACCTTTTTAAGAAAAAGACACGTGCGATTTCAAATGGTCGTATCTCATGGCCCGTATTTTAGTTTTTAACGAAATTCATGCCCAATTGTTCGTATCGAAAATTGCAAAGTTGTCTCAGGAGAAAGATTCCAGTTTTGGATTGGCGCTCCTGGCCAAAAATGATAAACAATGAGACGCTTCGTCGGGGCGACCGTTCCTGTCGAAAACTTGAAATTTCTGACGTTTTTTCAGACGCTCGTATCTCACTCTCCGCTCGACTCGAAAAATCCGTAGCGCATACCCACCCATCCGTACAGATGTTAGCTACGTCACCATGTTTCCGGATTTCATCTCGCAGGCCGGGATCCTTTCCGAAGAAGGTGATTTCCGTGGGGGTACACCTTTTTAGAAAAAGACACGTACGATTTCAAATGGTCGTATCTCAAGGCCCGTATTTTGATTTTGAACGAAATCCACGCCCAATCGTCCGTATCGAAAATACTGACGTTGTCTGAGTAGAAAGATTCCAGTTTCGGATTGGCACTCCTTGCGGAAAATGACAAACAACGAGACGCTCCGTCGGGGCGACCGTTCCCGTCGAAAATATGAAATTTCTGACATTTTTTCAGACGCCCATATCTCACTCTCCGCTGGACTCGAAAAATCCGTAGTGTATACGCACTCGTCCGTACGGATGTTAGCTACGTCACCATGTTCCCAGATTTCATCCCGTAGGCCGGGATCCTTTCCGAAGAAGGTGATTTCCGTGGCGGTACACCTTTTTCAGAAAAAGACACGTGCGATTTCAAATGGTTGTATCTCATGGACCGTATTTCTATTTTTATCGAAATCCACGCCCAATCGTCCGTATCGAAATTCCGACATTGTCTGAAGAGAAAGATTCCAATTTCGGATTGGTGCTCCTAGCCGAAAATGACAAACAACGAGATGCTCCGTCGGGGCGACCGTTCCTGTCGAAAACTTGAAATTTCTGACTTTTTTTCAAACGCCCGTATCTCACTCTCCGCTCAACTTGAAAAATCCGTAGCATATACCCACTCATCCGTACAGATATTAGCTACATCACCATGTTCCCGGATTTCATTCCGCAGGCTGGGATCCTTTTCAAAAATGGTGATTTCCGTGGGGATACACCTTTTTCAGAAAAAGACACGTGCGATTTCAAATGGTCGTATCTCATGGTCCGTATTTCGGTTTTTAACGAAATTCATGCCCTATCGTTCATATCGAAAATTCCGACGTATCAGGAGAAACATTCCAGTTTCGGATTGGCGCTCCTGGCCGAAAATGATAAACAACGAGACGCTCCGTCAGGGAGACCGTTCCTGTCGAAAACTTGAAATTTCTGACATTTTTTCAGACGCCCGTATCTCACTCTGCGCTCGACTCAAAAAATCTGTAGCGCATACCCACTCATCCGTACGGATGTTAGCTACGTCACCATGTTCTCGGATTTCATCCCGCAGGCCAGGATCCTTTCCGAAGAAGGTGATTTTCGTGGGGGTACACCTTTTTCAGAAAAAAACACATGCAATTTCAAATTATCGTATCTCATGGCCTGTATTTCAGTTTTTAACGAAATCTACGCCTAATCGTCCATATCGAAAATTTCGACGTTGTCCAAGTAGAAAGATTACAGTTTCGGATTGGCGCTCCTTGTTGGAAATGACAAACAACGAGACGCTGCGTCAAGGCGACCGTTCCCTTCGAATACTAGAAATTTTTTTACATTTTTTCAGACGTCCGTATCTCACTCTCCGGTCTACTCAAAAAA